>NC_134698.1:6495626-6727672 GCF_050947455.1 Rhinoderma darwinii | reverse complement strand
GGTGGCGCCTTCTTCTGAAATTCCATTTAAAGCCATTCTTATATATAGTTTACTATTTATATTTTCTCTATAATGTGCCCCATATCCTATACTCAACAGTCTCTCCATCATGTATATGTATATATCCCCTCTAATCAGGTCAACCCCCCCCCCTCATATCTATCATTATATATGACAGGTCTTGGAGCAGCACCAGTAAGCCTCTTGTTTTTACTCTGAAATACTCCATATATTCCCAGACCACTCATCAACCATCTGTAACCTTCCCATAATGCCTGGCGGCAAAGTCTCGGGGGGCATTTAAACTGAGAACAGTTGATGCCACAGTTTTTCCAATAGGCACCACTTTTGAGGGCGTTCCTTAATGGGTGTAGGGTCCCATAATAAATCATCTCTCATGTCCTCCCCACCCACATGACAAATGATGATTAAAGGACCCAAAACCTGTTTTTTTTAACCCCTTCCTGTATTTGGAAGTAGATATACATCACAAGCAGGACTAAAAAACAACTTGCGATCTTGTGGATACCGGCACATAATAATAGACATATGCCAATACATTGTACAGATAAAAAAAAAAAAGAAGAAATAAAAATCTACCAAAAAGACTAAAATAAATTTTAAAAAAAATTGATTCTGGTGATGGTTGGCCACATGATCGCCGGGATGATCGCCACTGGAAGAAGGATGCTGCTGGGTCTAATCCCTTACATTGACAATAGACACAATATTAGGGTCGATTCAGTCCCAGTTACAATGGAAAGTAGAGTTCAAAAATAATAAAATGAAATAATAAAGTCCCCCAAAGATAGTCTGACCTTTGAGGGACAGGCCACAATAATAAAAAATAAATAAATAAAATACAAAATTACACATTAAAATTCCCGCTCCATTAAAAACTCTCCCCCCGCCAATCATTCTCTGACCCAATTACCCTAAAATACACACAATTTATAAAAATTGACAGTAGAAAACAACGATCACAAATAAAGCGTATATTTGACGGTAAGGGTATGTTCACACGTAGTCAACAAAAACGTCTGAAAATCCAGAGCTGTTTTCAAGGGAAAACAGACCCTGCTTTTCAGACGTTTTTTGACCAACTCGCATTTTTCGCGGCGTTTTTCGCGCCGTTTTCGCTGCGTTTTTTACGTCCGTTTTTGGAGCTGTTTTCATTGGAGTCTATGAGAAAACAGCTCCAAAAACGTCCAAAGAAGTGTCCTGCACTTCTTTTGACGAGGCTGTATTTTTACGCGTCGTCGTTTGACAGCTGTCAAACGACGACGCGTAAATAACAGGTCGTCTGCACAGTACGTCGGCAAACCCATTCAAATGAATGGGCAGATGTTTGCCGACGTATTTGAGACGTATTTCCAGACGTAAAACGAGGCAAAATACGCCTCGTATACGTCTGAAATTTGGCCGTGTGAACATACCCTTACACTCATTTTTTTTTCTGGTTAGAATAAACAGTTAATAAGCATATTTATTTTTACTCTTTGCAAACTATAAGCCTAAAAATGCTAATAAATACAAAAAACAAAAAGCAAAAGTATGTGTATAAAAATCATGAGCAAAATTACTGCATTGGTCACGAAAAAAACATCGCAAAAAATCAGGTCACTATCTCAAAACATATAAAAGTTATAGGAGTTAACTAGCGCATGCTAAAAATGTCTAAGAAGTGCGTGGTCCCTAACCGGTTGCACAAAATATGTAAAAATCAAATTTTTATATTAATAGGTGTTTTATTCAGCACATGCATAACATAAAATAATATACGCCTGTTAAGTCATATTACAAGTACATTGTACATTACTTATCCTGTACTGATCCTGAGTCATATCCTGTATTATACTCCAGAGCTGCACTCACTATTCTGCTGGTGGAGTCACTGTGTACATACATTACATTACTTATCCTGTACTGATCCTGAGTTACATCCTGTATTATACTCCAGAGCTGCACTCACTATTCTGCTGGTGGAGTCACTGTGTACATACATTACATTACTTATCCTGTACTAATCCTGAGTTACATCCTGTATTATACTCCAGAGCTGCACTCACTATTCTGCTGGTGGAGTCACTGTGTACATACATTACATTACTTATCCTGTACTGATCCTGAGTTATATCCTGTATTATAGTCCAGAGCTGCACTCACTATTCTGCTGGTGGAGTCACTGTGTACATACATTACATTACTTATCCTGTACTAATCCTGAGTTACATCCTGTATTATACTCCAGAGCTGCACTCACTATTCTGCTAGTGGAGTCATTGTGTACATACATTACATTACTTATCCTGCACTGATCCAGAGTTACATCCTGTATTATACTCCAGAGCTGCACTCACTATTCTGCTGGTGAAGTCACTGTGTACATACATTACATTACTTATCCTGCACTGATCCTGTGATACATCCTGTATTATACTCCAGAGCTGCACTCACTATTCTGCTGGTGGACTCACTGTGTACATACATTACATTACTTATCCTGTACTGATCCTGAGTTACATCCTGTATTATACTCCAGAGCTGCACTCACTATTCTGCTGGTGGACTCACTGTGTATATACATTACATTACTTATCCTATACTGATCCTGAGTTACATCCTGTATTATACTCCAGAGCTGCACTCACTATTCTGCTGGTGGAGTCACGGTGTACATACATTACATTACTTATCCTGTACTGATCCTGAGTTACATCCTGTATTATACTCCAGAGCTGCACTCACTATTCTGCTGGTGGAGTCACTGTGTACATACATTACTTATCCTGTACTGATCCTGAGTTACATCCTGTATTATACTCCAGAGCTGCACTCACTATTCTGCTGGTGGAGTCACTGTGTACATACATGACATTACTTATCCTGTACTGATCCTGAGTTACATCCTGTATTATACTCCAGAGCTGCACTCACTATTCTGCTGGTGGAGTCACTGTGTACATACATTACATTACTTATCCTGTACTGATCCTGAGTTATATCCTGTATTATACTCCAGAGCTGCACTCACTATTCTGCTGGCATATGAAAACGGGTTTTCTAAACTGGACAACACCTTTCTTTAATAAAGGATATTTTCAGATGTCCACCAATAAAAAGAGCAATGGCAGAATTTGCATATTTTTTTTAAACCCTTCTGACAAATAATTTGAATTATTCTAGCCGTGCCCCATTGCTCGTGTTTGTAGCCCTCCACATACAGCATGCAGGAATGTCCACACTAATTCTTCATGGACTTTGTGCTAAAATTCTAATTACTCTTAACGATTTTTACAATCCAGAACATCACTACCCCCCACCCTTCTCTTTCCGCTTATAGACATCAGGACATACATCTGCCGGGGGGCTCAGCGCTCCCTAAATTAGTCACAATTACCATAAAGTGCACCTATAATGTGTCTTCGGAGGGAATTGATGTTACTGAGCTCTGCGCCCCCGGCCTAAGAGCAGGGAAAGACATTTATTTAGTTACATAAAGGGATGACAATCCCTGAGGTGACATCCAGTCAAAGACAAAAACTCAATATGATTATCATGTGCAAGTAGTAATAATAGGACATGGATATGGGGGGGGGGGGGTGTCTAAATTTATATATATATATATATATATATGTTACACAACAATGAGATATAGAGAGATATATAGAGATAGAAGAAAAAGAGATAAAGAAATAAGATAGAAAAATTGAACACTGAATTGGACTGTCTGGTTCTTCATAGATCAGTCAGGGCCGCACCGTCCATGAGGCGAGATGAGCCGCCACCCCCTCCTGCACTATAATTGTACCTGCGTCTATTGGACGCAGATACAATTCCTTGCATAAGCGCTTAATGGCGTCCGTGACCCTCTATTCAGCTTCTTTCAATGGCATAAAGGCTTTTTTTCTGTTAAAAGTGTGAGGGGCTATATGTGGTGCACTACCTACAGAGGGGCTGTATGTGGGGGCTATATGTGGAGCATTATCTACAGGTGGGGCTGTATGTGGAGCACTATCTACAGGGGGTGGGGGCTATATGTGGAGCACTATCTACAGGGAGGGCTATATGTGGGGGCTATATGTGGAGCACTATCTACATGAGCTACTATCCACAGGGGGTTCTATGCAAGGCACTATCTATGTGGGGCACTGTCTACAGGGGGTGCTGTGTGTGTGTGTGTGTGTGTGTGTGTGTGTGTGTGTGTGTGGCAAAGTGTATAGCGCTACTATAATCATGGACATTGTATGGTTCTATTATAATTAGTGGTGCTCTGTATGGCGCTATTATATTTAGGGGCGTTGTGTGTGGCACCATGAGAACTTTAGAATTCTGAGTGAGAAAACTGCAGAAATGGGTCATGGCCATCATAGAGGTCTGGACCGGATGGAGACGTCACCTGTGAGTCACTTAATGTAAATGTTTATTTTGCCTCTAATGAGTAATGTAGTCACTGTATGATCTGCAGTGGGATGATAGGTGTTGGGGATGTCAATCAAGAACTGTGGGGGGGGGGGGGGTCGCCATTTACATTTTCGCCTCAGGCAGGAGAAAAGCTAGATTCAGCCTTGATCACTGTTGATCGCTGAGGTTCTAGCAGTGAGACATCCTGTGATTAGGTTATTATGAGGGAAAACTTCTAACAAATCGGCATTGTAGAGAGCGCGTGTATTTATATATATATTCACACTGCACACATCGATATCACTACCGGTATAACTGGAATATATAAAGTGGTTCTAAAGTTTTCCTCGGTATAAACGATGTCTTAATCACTCTATATAGATGCAGACAACAAGTAAAAGAGCTGACGCTGCATCTCAGTCCGCAAGAACCCGTTATTTACATTTCCCATTCACCGCGCCTGAAAACTGAAATGAAGCTTTTCTCTCATTGAGGAAATTGACATAAAATCTAATCTATCGACCTCGGCTCCTCACATCTTAAGTACAGTATATGGGGAGAAGTCTCTGTTTTGTGGTAAACAGGGGAGGAGATTCGACCTTTTGGGTCTTGAATTGGAGCCGACCGTTAATTACATCTCACCGAGTTCTGCTCTTCAGTGGTTTCAGATGGATGCAGCTCACCACCAGGAGAGGAGATATCACTTAACTGATTTACCCATCCATGCATTGATGCCAGTAAAGACCATCTGGCCGCTATCAAGGCTTATACTGTGGTGTAAAATATTTAAAAGAAATAAGAGCCGATGAGGATATACAGTGTGAGGATCGCTCTAAAGAGAAATTCCAGTCACAAACGTCAGTGTAATGCACTATATACTGCCCCCTATATACAAGAATATAACTACTATAATAGTGAACCCTATATACAAGAATATAACTACTATAATACTGCCCCCTATATACAAGAATATAACTACTATAATACTGCCCCCTATATACAAGAATATAACTACTATAATACTGCCCCCTATATACAAGAATATAACTACTATAATACTGCCCCCTATATACAAGAATATAACTACTATAATACTGCCCCCTATATACAAGAATATAACTACTATAATACTGCCCCTATATACAAGAATATAACTACTATAATACTGCCCCTATATACAAGAATATAACTACTATAATACTGCCCCTATATACAAGAATATAACCACTATAATAGTGCCCCCTATATACAAGAATATAACTACTATAAGGGTATGTTCACACGGCGGGGGTCCGTAACGGCTGAAATTACGGGGATGTTTCAGCCTGAAAACATCCCCGTAATTTCAGCCGTACCGGCATGTGCAGGCGCTTGAACGCCGCGTCAATTACGGCCGTAATTAGCGCTGCTATTCATTGGAGTCAATGAATAGCGGCTCCAATTACGGCCAAAGAAGTGACAGGTCACTTCTTCTACGCGGGCGTCAATTTACGCGCCGTCATTTGACAGCGGCGCGTAAATATACGCCTCGTGTGAACAGACAAACGTCTGCCCATTGCTTTCAATGGGCAGATGTTTGTCAGCGCTATTGAGGCGCTATTTTCGGGCGGATTTCGGGGCAAAAACGCCCGATTTACGTCCGTATATAGGCCGTGTGAACATACCCTAATACTGCCTCTATATACAAGAATATAACTACTATAATACTGCCTCTATATACAAGAATATAACTACTATAATACTGCTCCTATATACAAGAATATAACTACTATAATACTGCCCCTATATACAAGAATATAACTACTATAATACTGCCTCCTATGTAGAAGAATATAACTACTATAATACTGCCTCCTATATACAAGAATATAACTACTATAATACTGCCTCCTATATATAAGAATATAACTACTATAATACTGCCCCTATATACAAGAATATAACTACTATAATACTGCCCCATATATACAAGAATATAACTACTATAATACTGCCCCCTATATACAAGAATATAACTACTATAATACTGCCTCTATATACAAGAATATAACTACTATAATACTGCTCCTTTATACAAGAATATAACTACTATAATACTGCTCCTATATACAAGAATATAACTACTATATTACTGCCCCCTATGTACAAGAATATAACTACTATAATACTGCCCCCTATATACAAGAATACAACTACTATAATACTGCCCCCTATATACAAGAATATAACTACTATAATACTGCTCCCTATATACAAGAATATAACTACTATAATACTGCTCCTATATACAAGAATATAACTACTATAATACTGCCTCTATATACAAGAATATAACTACTATAATACTGCTCCCTATATACAAGAATATAACTACTATAATACTGCCTCTATATACAAGAATATAACTACTATAATACTGCTCCTATATACAAGAATATAACTACTATAATACTGCCTCTATATACAAGAATATAACTACTATAATACTGCCCCCTATATACAAGAATAGAACTACTATAATACTGCCCCCTGTATACAAGAATAGAACTACTATAATACTGCCCCCTGTATACAAGAATATAACTACTATAATACTGCTCCCTATATACAAGAATTTAACTACTATAATACTGCTCCTATATACAAGAATATAACTACTATAATACTGCCCCCTATATACAAGAATATAACTACTCTAATACTGCCCCCTATATACAAGAATATAACTACTATAATACTGCTCCTATATACAAGAATATAACTACTATAATACTGCTCCTATATACAAGAATATAACTACTATAATACTGCCCCCTATATACAAGAATATAACTACTATAATACTGCCCCATATATACAAGAATAGAACTACTGTCACGGAGCGGGTTAGTGGACCCACTAGGCCGTACCGCCGCAGCGGGGAGGCAGCTGGCCAAACAACAGGACACCCCAGAAATACAATGTCCCGCACAAGGGTACCTGAATAGTCCAGATGGTGGCGCAGCTCTGGCACAGATGAGATGGGTGCAGCAGATGGCGCCAAACGTGGCGGATGACACAGGAGCCGCAAGTTGCGCCTGACGTGGCAGATTCCTCCGGACGTGGCAGATGGCACAGGACGTGGCGGATTCCTCCGGACGTGGCAGACGACACAGGACGTGGCGGATTCCTCTAGACGTGGAAGATGACACAGGACGTGGCACGACTTGATACTAGGGCAAAGCACGGGAAACAGGAACGGGGAACAAGGTACGGGTGACAACAGGAACGGGAAACACTACGGGACCATTTGCAAGACAGACTGGGAAAACTAACAACGCTCAGGCATCGAATTAGGGGGCTGGACCCCTCTTATAGCCCAGGGTACTCACGGGTCAAAGGTTGTTCAAGATGTCCGGTGCGCGCGCTGCCCTTTTAAGAGCGGGGACGAGCGTGCGCGCGCACCCTGCGGGCTCCGGCGGAGGTGAGTGGATGCAAGCGCTGGTGTCTCCTGAGGAGGAGGCTGGGGCCAGCGCTTGCCGACTTGTGGTTGCGGCTGTCAGCGGGAGGCTGGAGCTGACAGCCCGCAGCCGCGGACATTACAGTATCCCCCCTCTTACGCCCCCTCTTCTTGGGACCGGAGCGAGAGGGAAACTTCTTTAGAAGAGTAGGGGCATTGAGGTTCTCCTCTGGCTCCCAGGACCTCTCTTCGGGACCAAACCCCCTCCAATCCACCAAATACAAGGTCTTTCCTCTCACTCTCTTCGTGTCCAAGATCTCCTTTACCTCAAAGATGTCCGAGGAGCCGCTGGGAGCAACCGCAGGGCTGGGAGTCTTGGAATAGCTGTTTAGGATCACAGGCTTTAGGAGGGAGACGTGGAAGGAGTTGGGAATCCTGAGGGTAGGAGGCAGCCGAAGCTTGTAGGCGATAGGGTTGATCTGCTGCAGGACCTCGAATGGTCCAAGGAACCTGGGAGCGAACTTGTATGAGGGCACTTTCAAGCGAATGTTCCGAGAGTACAGCCAGACTTTAGTCCCCGGAAGATACTGAGGCGGCTCTCTTCTCTTAGTATCTGCCTTTCGCTTCATGCGATCTACTGCCAGCAAAATAGAGGACCGGGTCTGTTGCCAGATTTGCATGAAGTCCCCATATGCAGAGTCAGCAGCGGGAACCTGAGATGAAGTCGACACAGGAAGAGGGACTCTGGGATGTTGACTGTACACAATGTGAAACGGAGTGGAAGTGGTGGACTCACTTGTGTGGTTGTTGTAAGAAAATTCGGCCCATGGTAGAAGCTGTACCCAGTTATCGTGCTGTGAAGAGATGAAATGGTGGAGATAATTTTCCATGATCTGGTTGATCCTCTCAACTTGCCCATTGGACTGGGGGTGATAGGCAGAGAAAAAGTCCAATCTCACATCCAGGAGTTTACAGAGGGCTCTCCAGAACTTAGAGGTAAACTGAACCCCCCGGTCGGACACAATGTGAAGAGGCAAGCCATGCAAGCGGAAGATGTGCAGAATGAAGACTTGCCAGACGAGGAGCAGAAGGTAGGCCGGTCAGCGGCATAAAATGAGCCATCTTAGAGAACCGGTCCACCACCACCCAGACAGTGTTACATCCTGCTGAGGGGGGAAAGTCCATCGCAATGTGCTGCCAGGGGGCATTGGGTACAGGCAGAGGTTGAAGCAGGCCGGCAGGCTTGGAGTGAGTCACTTTGTTAGAGGCACACACCGTGCAAGCAGAGACAAAGTCCAGAACATCCTTAGGTAGCGTGGACCACCAAAAGTGACGAGCAATCAGGTCTCGGGTTTTACGGACACCGGCGTGCCCAGCAAGTTTAGAACTATGTCCCCAGCGGAGAATTCTTCTCCTGTCCGCCAACCGAACAAAAGTCCTCCCAGGAGGGATGTCTCTAACCTGCAGAGGATTAGCAGTGACGATGCAGGACGGGTCTATGATGGTCTGGAGGGACTCCACCGTGTCTTCCGTCTCAAACGATCTGGACAGGGCATCGGCCCTCACATTCTTGTCCACGGGACGGTAGTGGAGCGCAAACAGAAAACGGGTGAAGAACAGCGACCACCTGGCTTGACGAGGATTAAGTCTTTGAGCGGACTGAAGGTAAGTGAGGTTCTTGTGGTCGGTGAAGATCAGGATGGGGTGAGCAGCGCCCTCCAGAAGATGTCTCCACTCTTCCAGAGCCAATTTGATGGCCAGCAGCTACCGATCTCCAATGGAGTAATTGCGCTCAGCAGAAGAAAACAGTCTAGAGTAGTAGCCACATACTACTGCCTTTCCTTTGGAGCTCCTCTGGAACAGAAGTGCACCTGCACCGACAGAGGAAGCGTCCACTTCCAGTGAGAACTGCCGATATACGTCAGGATGATGGAGGATCGAGGCTGAAGTGAAGGCTCTCTTCAGGCTATTAAATGCAGACTCTGCCTCTGGAGTCCACACTTTGGCGTTCACACCCTTCTTGATAAGGGTGGAGATGGGAGACGTCAGAGAAGAGAAGTTAGGAATAAACTGCCGGTAGAAATTGGCGAATCCCAGGAACCGCTGTATGGCCCTTAAGCCTTGGGGACGTGGCCACTCCAGGACAGCCTTCACTTTCTCAGGATCCATCTTGAGGCCTTGATCCGAGATGATGTAGCCCAGGAAGGGCAGAGAACTCTTCTCAAAGACGCACTTCTCCAGCTTGGCGTATAAATGATTCTCCCTCAATCGTAGTAGAACCTGACGAACATGCCTCCGATGAGTTGTCTGATCTGGGGAGAAAATCAAAATATCATCGAGATAAACAACAACACAGACATAGAGGAGATCTCGCAAGATATCGTTAACGAACTCCTGAAACACTGCTGGAGCGTTACACAGTCCGAAGGGCATCACCAGGTATTCGTAGTGCCCGTCCCGGGTGTTAAATGCCGTCTTCCATTCGTCACCCCGGCGAATCCGGACTAGATTGTAAGCCCCACGCAGGTCTAGCTTCGAAAAAATGTTGGCCCCTCGTATGCGATCAAATAGCTCAGAGATGAGTGGCAACGGGTATTTGTTCTTGACTGTGATCAGGTTGAGGCCCCTGTAGTCAATGCAGGGACGAAGGGATCCATCCTTCTTTTTAACGAAGAAGAATACAGCCCCGGCCGGGGAGGAAGACTTTCGTATAAAACCCCTCTCCAGATTCTCCTTTATATAGGCCGACATGGATAGAGACTCAGGCAAGGAGAGAGGATATACCCATCCACGGGGAAGAGAGGCATTAGGAACCAGTTCAATGGGACAGTCAGAGGTGCGATGTGGAGGCAGCGTCTCAGCCTCCTTTTTGCTGAAAACATCTGCATACTGAGCAAAATGGGGAGGCAGTCCCAACAGCGACTGAGGCAGAGAAGGCTTGACAGGATGGATCTGCAACAGACAACGACCATGGCACTTGGAGCCCCATTGGAGAACCTCTCCAGAATTCCAGTCCAGGACTGAGGCATGTAGTCGAAGCCAAGGCAGGCCCAGCAGAACAGGATTGATGGCCTTGGGCAAAACAAGGAACGAAATAAATTCAGAATGAAGTACTCCAACCTGGAGCTTCAACGGCTTGGTTTTAGAGATAATGGGATCAGGCAGAGGCAGTCCATTAACTGAGGCAACAGCCAAAGATGTCTCCAGGGGAACTGTGGGCAGCTGAAGATGATCCACCAGCTCTTTCTGAATGAAATTTGCAGCAGAGCCAGAGTCAAGATAGGCAGAGACTTGATGTGTCCTGTCGCCGGATACCAGGGTCACAGGAATAGTCAATTTGGAAGCAAATCCTCTGTTAGATTCTGTTCCACCTAGTGTTGTCTCTCCAACCAATCCTAGGCAATGGGATCTCTCCGGCCTCTGGGGGCACAGACGCACAATATGGCCTCCATGGCCACAATACAAACAAAGTCCAGAAGTGCGTCTGCGTTGTTTCTCCTGGGTAGACAATTTAACATAATTACTCTGCATCGGGTACTCTGGTGGGACGACTGAGGAGGATTGCGGGACAGCAGAATCCAGCCTGGGAAGTTCTCTCCCCCGGAGAACCTCTTGGGAACGTTCCCGGATCCTCATGTCGACACGGGAGGCGAGTAGGATAAGATCGTCCAGGGTAGATGGCAGATCGCGAGCAGCCAGCTCGTCCTTGATCACTGAAGACAGTCCCTGCCAGAATGTAGCCACCAAAGCCTCGTTGTTCCAGGTCAATTCAGCAGCCAGGATACGGAACTGAATGGCATACTCGCCCACGGAGAGGTCTCCCTGGTGTAGGGTCAGCAAGGATGCAGAAGCCGAAGAAACTACCAGGTTCCTCAAAGATCGAGCGGAAGGTCTGTAAGAAGCACTGCAAGTCCCGGGTCTCTGGTCCCTGATGTTCCCACAGAGGATTGGCCCATGCCAGGGCTTTGCCGGTAAGGAGAGAGATGATCAAGGCGATCCTGACGTCATCCGAACAGAAGGACCTGGCATGTAGTCTGAAATGGATCAGGCACGGATTCAAAAATCCCCTGCAGGACCTCGGATCTCCGTCATAGCGTGGAGGTAGCGGCAAGAAACACAGGGGGTTGGTACCGGTACAGACAGGAAGTGTAGCAGGCGGAACCGCAGGAACGGGTGCGGAGATGACTGTGGACGGAGCAAGCAGCCGATGGGCTATGGCGTTCACCGACAGGAGGAGCTGGTCTTGTCGTGACTGGAGATCCTCCATCTCGCCAGCATGGCTTGTGTAGTCAACGTCTCAGGTTGACCAGCGGGGTCCATGTCCTGAGCGTACTGTCACGGAGCGGGTTAGTGGACCCACTAGGACGTACCGCCGCAGCGGGGAGGCAGCTGGCCAAACAACAGGACACCCCAGAAATACAATGTCCCGCACAAGGGTACCTGAATAGTCCAGATGGTGGCCGCAGCTCTGGCACAGATGAGATGGGTGCAGCAGATGGCGCCAAACATGGCGGATGACACAGGAGCCGCAAGTTGCGCCAGACGTGGCGGATTCCTCCGGACGTGGCAGATGACACAGGACGTGGCAGATTCCTCTGGACGTGGCAGATGAAACAGGACGTGGCACGACTTGATACTAGGGCAAAGCACGGGAAACAGGAACGGGGAACAAGGTACGGGTAACAACAGGAACGGGAAACACTAAGGGACCATTTGCAAGACAGACTGGGAAAACTAACAACGCTCAGGCATCGAACTAGGGGGCTGGACCCCTCCTATAGCCCAGTGTACTCACGGGTCAAAGGTCGTTCAAGCTTTCCGGTGCGCACGCTGCCCCTTTAAGAGCGGGGACGAGCGTGCGCGCGCACCCTGCAGGCTCCGGCAGAGGTGAGTGGATGCAAGTGCTGGCGTCTCCTGAGGAGGAGGCTGGGGCCAGCGCTTGCCGACTCGTGGCTGCGGCTGTCAGCGGGAGGCTGGAGCTGACAGCCCGCAGCCGCGAACATTCCAACTACTATAATACTGCTCCTATATACAAGAATATAACTACTATAATACTACCCCTATATACAAGAATATAACTACTATAATACTGCCTGCTATATACAAGAATATAACTACTATAATACTGCCCCTATATACAAGAATATAACTACTATAATACTGCCCCCTATATACAAGAATATAACTACTATAATACTGCTCCTATATACAAGAATATAACTACTATAATACTGTCCCCTATATACAAGAATATAACTACTATAATACTGCCCCTATATACAAGCATATAACTACTATAATACTGCCCCCTATGTACAAGAATATAACTACTATAATACTACCCCCTATATACAAGAATATAACTACTATAATACTGCCCCCTGTATACAAGAATATAACTACTAGAATACTGCCCCCTATATACAAGAATATAACTACTATAATACTGCTCCTATATACAAGAATATAACTACTATAATACTGGCCCCCTATATACAAGAATATAACTACTATAAGACTGCCCCCTATATACAAGCATATAACTACTATAATACTGCCCCTATATACAAGAATATAACTACTATAATACTGCCCCCTATATTCTAGAATATAACTACTATAATACTACCCCTATATACAAGAATATAACTACTATAATACTGCCCATATATACAAGAATATAACTACTATAATACTGCCCCTATATACAAGAATAGAACTACTATAATACTGTACCCTATATACAAGAATATAACTACTATAATACTGCCTCCTATATACAAGCATATAACTACTATAATACTGCCCCTATATACAAGAATATAACTACTATAATACTGCCCCTATAAAAAAGAATATAACTACTATAATACTGCCCCTATATACAAGAATATAACCACTATAATACTGCTCCTATGTACAAGAATATAACTACTATAATACTGCTCCTATATACAAGAATATAACTACTATAATACTGCCCCTATATATAAGAATATAACCACTATAATACTGCCCACTATATACAAGAATATAACTACTATAATACTGCCCCCTATATACAAGAATATAACTACTATAATACTGCTCCAATATACAAGAATATAACTACTATAATACTGCCCCCTATATACAAGAATATAACTACTATAATACTGCTCCAATATACAAGAATATAACTACTATAATACTGTTCGCTATATACAAGAATATAACTACTATAATACTGCTCCTATATACAAGACTATAACTACTATAATACTGCCCCCTATATACAAGACTATAACTACTATAATACTGCTCCTATATACAAGAATATAACTACTATAATACTGATCCTATATACAAGAATATAACTACTATAAAACTGCCCCCTATATACAAGAATATAACTACTATAATACTGCTCCTATATACAAGAATATAACTACTATAATACTGCTCCTATATACAAGAATATAACTACTATAATACTGCCCCTATATACAAGAATATAACTACTATAATACTGCCCCCTATATACAAGAATATAACTACTATAATACTGCCCCCTATATACAAGAATATAATTACTATAATACTGTCCCTATATACAAGAATATAACTACTATAATACTGCCCCCTATATACAAGAATATAACTACTATAATGCTGCTCCTATATACAAGAATATAACTACTATAATACTGCCCCCTATATACAAGAATATAACTACTATAATACTGCTCCTATATACAAGAATATAACTACTATAATACTGCCCCCTATATACAAGAATATAACTACTATAATACTGCCCCCTATGTACAAGAATATAACTACTATAATACTGCTCCTATATACAAGAATATAACTACTATAATACTGCCCCCTATATACAAGAATATAACTACTATAATACTGCCCCCTATGTACAAGAATATACCTACTAAAATACTGCCCCCTATATACAAGAATATAACTGCTATAATACTGCTCCTATATACAAGAATATAACTACTATAATACTGCCCTCAATGTACTGAGCTATTAATACACACACATATACATATATATATTTTGATTTCATTCTGTATAAAAATTGAGAAATTGTAAGAAGAACCATTTGGATTTGTCCTTTTCGTTTTCTTTAGATTTGGGGCTCCTCAGAATATTGATGAATTCAGACTCCTCAAGCTAAGAATGTCTTGTTTCCTGTTCGGGGGGGGGGGGGGGGGGGGAGGCGGACTATCCACAAGGATAGTGTGGGTGAAGGTGTTGAGTTGCCTCAGCAGAAGACAACCTCTTACGGAGCTGAGTTTGAAGACAATCATTAGGGTCTACTTCTTATGGGTTCACATATAGAATTCATTCGAGGAAATGTCCATGTGTCCAATTACAACAAGGATCGTGTGACATGTGGATTTGTACAAGTTCTGTATAGCTGGAAGGTGGACACTCACAATACCCTGGTGGACCCAAATAATCTCTGAGTGCAACCTTCACTCCATCTGCTACTACAAGACATCCATTGTGCTTCACTGAGATCCCGCAAATGAGTTCACATGGTGCCCCTGTCCGTGTGCCGTACCCACCAACTACCCGTTTATCCATCATAACTTCTTTCCCAACGTCTTCACATCATCTTGGAACAAAAACTGCAGGAGGAACCAAACTAAAGAGAAGAATTATAAGTTCATTAAATGGAAGGTACACGCTCCTGCCTTAGAGCCCTCTTTTAACCCCTTAACCACCCTAGATCTTCAGGAATATCAAACATTAACCCATAACCACCCTAGATCACCTTAGATATTACAGTTAATCCCTTCACCACCAGAGCTACTAGGTATTGTCTATTATACCCCTTTAAGACCACCATGAGTACTATCACTAACCCCTAAGTGAGGGGAAGGACACATAACTGCAGGATCAGACTACACAGGGTTTGATTGTAGTCTGTAACCATGGAGACACAGATCCATATCAAAGGTTTATACACAAAATGATAGGGGATTTATTTTTTTTAAATAAAGCCGTAGGGCAAAGTTGCTTTATTTTTTATTTGAGATATATTAGAGAAATAAAGAACAATGGTTTCAAAAGTTTACACACCCTTTATAGAGATATCACAGAGATAGGGGGAGGCGGCACTGATTTATCCCTAGTGCACAATTTATTTTTAAGAAATATAAAAATTAATAATATTGTCAGTAAGCCCCGAGTGCTGATCTCTCATTACCATGTCGTGCCCCCGGGAATCACAACCAGCCATTTATAAACAGATACTATAGGGTGCCCAGGACCATCACTGCTCACTATTACTTGGAAAATATTAATTTATTGGAGGGGAGCATTAAATAAAAGACAGTGACCCCCACCCTCAGGTCTGTGTGGTATAATTTCACACAATCAGAATTACATTGGCAGCACTTTAGGATGGTTTATCCCCTCGATACGTGACCATAGACAGACAGAGATGGCCCACCCTGCAGCAAAGCTAAATAGGTCCTAGGAGGTTATTCCTGCTAATAGGGTAGAGGGCGCTAAATGCTCCAAGCTTTATAGAGATAAGAGGCTGGTCTCAGAGAGGCCGCATAAGATCTTACAGCCATCAGGATATGGCTATATACAGATGTATAACTTATACCAGCTGTACCTATATAATTATATACAGAAGATACCCAGGTTATACCGGCATGCTCAATATCACTATATACAAGAAGATGTATAACTTATACCAGCTACACATATATAATTATATACAGAAGATACCCAGGTAATACCAGCATGCTCCATATCACTATATACAAGAAGATGTATAACTTATACCAGCTGTACATATATAATTATATACAGAAGATACCCGGGTTATACCAGCATGCTCCATATCACTATATACAAGAAGATGTATCACTTATACCAGCTGTACATATATAATTATATACAGGAGATACCCAGGTTATACCAGCATGCTCCATATCACTATATACAAGAAGATGTATAACTTATACCAGCTGTACATATATAATTATATATAGGAGATACCCAGGTTATACCAGCATGCTCCATATCACTGTATACAAGATGTGTAACTTATACCAGCTGTACATATATAATTATATACAGGAGATGCCCAGGTTATACCAGCATGCTCCATATCACTATATACAAGAAGATGTATAACTTATACCAGCTGTACATATATAATTATATACAGAAGATACCCGGGTTATACCAGCATGCTCCATATCACTATATACAAGAAGATGTATCACTTATACCAGCTGTACATATATAATTATATACAGGAGATACCCAGGTTATACCAGCATGCTCCATATCACTATATACAAGAAGATGTATAACTTATACCAGCTGTACATATATAATTATATATAGGAGATACCCAGGTTATACCAGCATGCTCCATATCACTATATACAAGAAGATATATAACTTATACCAGCTGTACATATGTAATTATATACAGAAGATACCCAGGTTATACCAGCTGTACATATATAATTATATACAGAAGATACTCCGGTTATACCAGCATGCTCCATATCACTATATACAACAAGCTGTATAACTTATACCAGCTGTACATATATAATTATATACAGAAGATACTCCGGTTATACCAGCATGCTCCTTATCACTATATACAAGAAGATGTATAACTTATACCGGCTGTACATATATAATTATATACAGAAGATACCCAGGTTATACCAGCATGCTCCATATCACTATATACAAGAAGATGTATAACTTATACCAGCTGTACATATATAATTATATACAGAAGATACCCAGGTTATACCAGCATGCTCCATATCACTATATACAAGAAGATGTATAACTTATACCAGCTGTACATATATAATTATATACAGAAGATACCCAGGTTATACCAGCATGCTCCATATCACTATATACAAGAAGATGTATAACTTATACCAGCTGTACATATATAATTATATACAGAAGATACCCAGGTTATACCAGCATGCTCCATATCACTATATACAAGAAGATGTATAATATACCAGCTGCACATATATAATTATATACAGAAGATACCCAGGTTATACCAGCATGCTCCATATCACTATATACAAGAAGATGTATAACTTATACCAGCTGTACATATATAATTATATACAGAAGATACACAGGTTATACCAGCATGCTCCATATCACTATATACAAGAAGATGTATAACTTATACCAGCTGTACATATATAATTATATACAGAAGACACCCAGGTTATACCAGCATGCTCCATATCACTGTATACAAGATGTGTAACTTATACCAGCTGTACATATATAATTATATACAGGAGATGCCCAGGTTATACCAGCATGTTCCATATCACTATATACAAGAAGATGTATAACTTATACCAGCTGTACATATATAATTATATACAGAAGATACCCGGGTTATACCAGCATGCTCCATATCACTATATACAAGAAGATGTATCACTTATACCAGCTGTACATATATAATTATATACAGGAGATACCCAGGTTATACCAGCATGCTCCATATCACTATATACAAGAAGATGTATAACTTATACCAGCTGTACATATATAATTATATATAGGAGATACCCAGGTTATACCAGCATGCTCCATATCACTATATACAAGAAGATATATAACTTATACCAGCTGTACATATATAATTATATACAGAAGATACTCCGGTTATACCAGCATGCTCCATATCACTATATACAACAAAATGTATAACTTATACCAGCTGTACATATATAATTATATACAGAAGATACCCAGGTTATACCAGCTGTACATATATAATTATATACAGAAGATACTCCGGTTATACCAGCATGCTCCATATCACTATATACAACAAGATGTATAACTTATACCAGCTGTACATATATAATTATATACAGGAGATACCCAGGTTATACCAGCATGCTCCATATCACTATATACAGGAAGATGTATAATATACCACCTGTACATATATAATTATATACAGAAGATACCCAGGTTATACCAGCATGCACCATATCACTATATACAAGAAGATGTATAACTTATACCAGCTGTACATATATAATTATATACAGAAGATACCCAGGTTATACCAGCATGCTCCATATCACTATATACAGGAAGATGTATAACTTATACCAGCTGTACATATATAATTATATACAGAAGATACCCAGGTTATATCATCATGCTCCATATCACTATATACAAGAAGATGTATAACTTATACCAACTGTACATATATAATTATATACAGAAGATACCCAGGTTATACCAGCATGCTGCATATCACTATATACAGGAAGATGTATAACTTATACCACCTGTACATATATAATTATATACAGAAGATACTCCGGTTATACCAGCATGCTCCATATCACTATATACAACAAGATGTATAACTTATACCAGCTGTACATATATAATTCTATACAGAATATACCCAGGTTATACCAGCATGCTCCATATCACTATATACAGGAAGATGTATAATATACCAGCTGTACATATATAATTATATACAGAAGATACCCAGGTTATACCAGCATGCACCATATCACTATATACAAGAAGATGTATAACTTATACCAGCTGTACATATATAATTATATACAGAATATACCCAGGTTATACCAGCATGCTCCATATCACTATATACAAGAAGATATATAACTTATACCAGCTGTACATATATAATTATATACAGAAGATACCCAGGTTATACCAGCATGCTCCATATCACTATATACAGGAAGATGTATAATATACCAGCTGTACATATATAATTATATACAGAAGATAAACAGGTTATACCAGCATGCTCCATATCACTATATACAAGAAGATGTATAACTTATACCAGCTGTACATATATAATTATATACAGAAGATACCCAGGTTATGCCAGCATGCTCCATATCACTATATACAAGAAGATGTATAACTTATACCAGCTGTACATATATAATTATATACAGAAGATACCCAGGTTATACCAGCATGCTCCATATCACTATATACAGGAAGATGTATAACTTATACCCGCTGTACATATATAATTATATACAGAAGATAAACAGGTTATACCAGCATGCTCCATATCACTATATACAAGAAGATGTATAACTTATACCAGCTGTACATATATAATTATATACAGAAGATACCCAGGTTATACCAGCATGCTGCATATCACTATATACAAGAAGATGTATAACTTATACCAGCTGTACATATATAATTATATACAGAAGATACCCAGGTTATACCAGCATGCTCCATATCACTATATACAAGAAGATGTATAACTTATACCAGCTGTACATATATAATTATATACAGAAGATACCCAGGTTATACCAGCATGCTCCATATCACTATATACAAGAAGATGTATAACTTATACCAGCTGTACATATATAATTATATATAGAAGATACCCAGGTTATACCAGCATGCTCCATATCACTATATACAGGAAGATGTATAACTTATACCAGCTGTACATATATAATTATATACAGAAGATACCCAGGTTATACCAGCATGCTCCATATCACTATATACAAGAAGATGTATAACTTATACAAGCTGTACATATATAATTATATACAGAAGATACCCAGGTTATACCAGCATGCTCCATATCACTATATACAAGAAGATGTATAACTTATACCAGCTGTACATATATAATTATATACAGAAGATGCCCAGGTTATACCAGCATGCTCCATATAACTATATACAAGAAGATGTATAACTTATACCAGCTGTACATATATAATTATATACAGAATATACCCAGGTTATACCAGCATGCTCCATATCACTATATACAGGAAGATGTATAACTTATACCAGCTGCACATATATAACAATATACAGGAGATACCCAGGTTATACCAGCATGCTCCATATCACTATATACAAGAAGATGTATAACTTATACCAGCTGTACATATATAATTATATACAGGAGATACCCAGGTTATACCAGCATGCTCCATATCACTATATACAAGAAGATGTATAACTTATACCAGCTGTACATATATAATTATATACAGAAGATGCCCAGGTTATACCAGCATGCTCCATATCACTATATACAAGAAGATGTATAACTTATACCAGCTGTACATATATAATTATATACAGAAGATACCCAGGTTATACCAGCATGCTCCATATCACTATATACAAGAAGACGTATAACTTATACCAGCTGTACATATATAATTATATACAGAAGATACCCAGGTTATACCAGCATGCTCCATATCACTATATACAAGAAGATGTATAGCTTATACCAGCTGCACATATATAATTATATACAGCAGATACCCAGGTTATACCAGCATGCTCCATATCACTATATACAGGAAGATGTATAACTTATACCGGCTGTACATATATAATTATATACAGAAGATACCCAGGTTATACCAGCATGCTCCATATCACTATATACAAGAAGATGTATAACTTATACCAGCTGTACCTATATAATTATATACAGAAGATACCCAGGTTATACCAGCATGCTCCATATCACTATATACAAGAAGATGTATAACTTATACCAGCTGTACATATATAATTATATACAGAAGATGCCCAGGTTATACCAGCATGCTCCATATCACTATATACAAGAAGATGTATAACTTATACCAGCTGTACATATATAATTATATAGAGAAGATACCCAGGTTATACCAGCATGCTCCATATCACTATATACAAGAAGATGTATAACTTATACCAGCTGTACATATATAATTATATACAGAAGATACCCACGTTATACCAGCATGCTCTATATCACTATATACAAGAAGATGTATAACTTATACCAGCTGTACATATATAATTATATACAGAAGATACCCGGGTTATACCAGCATGCCCCATATCACTATATACAAGAAGATATATAACTTATACCAGCTGTACATATATAATTATATACAGAAGATACCCAGGTTATACCAGCATGCTCCATATCACTATATACAAGAAAATGTATAACTTATACCAGCTGTACATATATAATTATGTACAGAAGATACCCAGGTTATACCAGCATGCTCCATATCACTATATACAAGAAGATGTATAACTTATACCAGCTGTACATATATAATTATATACAGAAGATGCCCAGGTTATACCAGCATGCTCCATATCACTATATACAAGAAGATATATAACTTATACCAGCTGTACATATATAATTATATACAGAAGATGCCCAGGTTATACCAGCATGCTCCATATCACTATATACAGGAAGATGTATAACTTATACCAGCTGTACATATATAATTATATACAGAAGACGCCCAGGTTATACCAGCATGCTCCATATCACTATATACAAGAAGATGTATAACTTATACCAGCTGTACATATATAATTATATACAGAAGATGCCCAGGTTATACCAGCATGCTCCATATAACTATATACAAGAAGATGTATAACTTATACCAGCTGTACATATATAATTATATACAGAATATACCCAGGTTATACCAGCATGCTCCATATCACTATATACAGGAAGATGTATAACTTATACCAGCTGCACATATATAACAATATACAGGAGATACCCAGGTTATACCAGCATGCTCCATATCACTATATACAAGAAGATGTATAACTTATACCAGCTGTACATATATAATTATATACAGGAGATACCCAGGTTATACCAGCATGCTCCATATCACTATATACAAGAAGATGTATAACTTATACCAGCTGTACATATATAATTATATACAGAAGATGCCCAGGTTATACCAGCATGCTCCATATCACTATATACAAGAAGATGTATAACTTATACCAGCTGTACATATATAATTATATACAGAAGATACCCAGGTTATACCAGCATGCTCCATATCACTATATACAAGAAGACGTATAACTTATACCAGCTGTACATATATAATTATATACAGAAGATACCCAGGTTATACCAGCATGCTCCATATCACTATATACAAGAAGATGTATAGCTTATACCAGCTGCACATATATAATTATATACAGCAGATACCCAGGTTATACCAGCATGCTCCATATCACTATATACAGGAAGATGTATAACTTATACCGGCTGTACATATATAATTATATACAGAAGATACCCAGGTTATACCAGCATGCTCCATATCACTATATACAAGAAGATGTATAACTTATACCAGCTGTACCTATATAATTATATACAGAAGATACCCAGGTTATACCAGCATGCTCCATATCACTATATACAAGAAGATGTATAACTTATACCAGCTGTACATATATAATTATATACAGAAGATGCCCAGGTTATACCAGCATGCTCCATATCACTATATACAAGAAGATGTATAACTTATACCAGCTGTACATATATAATTATATAGAGAAGATACCCAGGTTATACCAGCATGCTCCATATCACTATATACAAGAAGATGTATAACTTATACCAGCTGTACATATATAATTATATACAGAAGATACCCACGTTATACCAGCATGCTCTATATCACTATATACAAGAAGATGTATAACTTATACCAGCTGTACATATATAATTATATACAGAAGATACCCGGGTTATACCAGCATGCCCCATATCACTATATACAAGAAGATATATAACTTATACCAGCTGTACATATATAATTATATACAGAAGATACCCAGGTTATACCAGCATGCTCCATATCACTATATACAAGAAAATGTATAACTTATACCAGCTGTACATATATAATTATGTACAGAAGATACCCAGGTTATACCAGCATGCTCCATATCACTATATACAAGAAGATGTATAACTTATACCAGCTGTACATATATAATTATATACAGAAGATGCCCAGGTTATACCAGCATGCTCCATATCACTATATACAAGAAGATATATAACTTATACCAGCTGTACATATATAATTATATACAGAAGATGCCCAGGTTATACCAGCATGCTCCATATCACTATATACAGGAAGATGTATAACTTATACCAGCTGTACATATATAATTATATACAGAAGACGCCCAGGTTATACCAGCATGCTCCATATCACTATATACAAGAAGATGCATAACTTATACCAGCTGTACATATATAATTATATACAGAAGACACCCAGGTTATACCAGCATGCTCCATATCACTATATACAAGAAGATGTATAACTTATACCAGCTGTACATATATAATTATATACAGAAGATACCCAGGTTATACCAGCATGCTCCATATCACTATATACAAGAAGATGTATAACTTATACCAGCTGTACATATATAATTATATACAGAAGATACCCAGGTTATACCAGCATGCTCCATATCACTATATACAAGAAGATGTATAACTTATACCAGCTGTACATATATAATTATATACAGGAGATATCCAGGTTATACCAGCATGCTCCATATCACTATATACAGGAAGATGTATAACTTATACCAGCTGTACATATATAATTATATACAGAAGATACCCAGGTTATACCAGCATGCTCCATATCACTATATATAAGATGTATAACTTATACCAGCTGTACATATATAATTATATACAGAAGATGCCCAGGTTATACCAGCATGCTCCATATCACTATATACAAGAAGATGTATAACTTATACCAGCTGTACATATATAATTATATACAGAAGATACCCAGGTTATACCAGCATGCTCCATATCACTATATACAAGAAGATGTATAACTTATACCAGCTGCACATATATAATTATATAGAGAAGATACCCAGGTTATACCAGCATGCTCCATATCACTATATACAAGAAGATGTAGGTATATTAGATTTGTCTACGGCCACATTAACCCTTGCTTATCTGGCTACTTGGATCTAATTTTCCTACTTTTGATCGGACTTCCACCCGGCGCTTTTAGCTGAATAAGGTAAATTCGGACAAGAAATGGATTGAAGGGTAGTGGAAGTTACACCATATTTATTGTCTTATGATCACCCCCCGGGGACTTGATTCCAGGCCTTTCCCTTTTAAATGTTGTTAATGAGCGGTAGAGCAGGAGAGAGTCGAACATTTCTCTTCGCTCCTGTGCAGGGTCCTATGTCCAGTGATTTTGTGGTCAGGGGTAATGCACTTCACTTACAGAGACGGAACAGGATTAATGTGCTCCATATACAACTGAGTATTGATCCTCAGGCAGAAGAATAAAGAAATAATGAGGAGCGGGCTGAGACATGGAGGACCCTCGTTTTATAACTAGCATGGCCGCCATTTATAATGACATCCGATCTCGCCGTAAAGCAGTTATGCCTCACTGTAGACCCATAGTCTAATAGGACTAATAAAGTACTAATATACTTTGTAATTCAATTCCTCACCATTTTCAAGATCTCTGCTTACTGTCAGTAATTGGAAATATTCTTATTTATATGCAGAGGCTAAAAACATGCACAGATCTGATACTTCTTACAGCTTGGGGTGTGCTACAATTCTATAAAGTCTGGACAAGCGTTTGTGATGCATTTTACCTGCACTGATACATTGTAACAAATTATCGGGAAATGAGAATTTGTGCTGCTTATGTGTTTAGCACACAGATGATTGTTTAGACTGGATATAATTGTAACAACCCCTCAGCCGTGAGATTTTTTTGGTCTCTGGATGTAAATAAGATTTTTCTAATTCACTGACTGCAAGCAGAGATGTTTAAAATGGTAAGGAATTGAAACACAAAGTGTTTTAGAAAGCTATAACTTTTTAGTATACAATGATGACACTTTATTTATTATTATTA
This sequence comes from Rhinoderma darwinii, assembly GCF_050947455.1. NCBI lineage: Eukaryota > Metazoa > Chordata > Amphibia > Anura > Rhinodermatidae > Rhinoderma > Rhinoderma darwinii. The sequence goes on along the minus strand of NC_134698.1, from coordinate 6,701,977 downwards.
TTCACTTTATTGTGCCGCACCAATAGAACAAAACATACTTACCCAGAACGCGCTCCTTCTTCCTGCAGTCCGGCCTCCTGGGATGATGTTGCATCCAAAGTGACCGCTGCAGCCAATCACAGGCTGCAGCGTCACATGGCCTGCAACGTCATCCAGGGAGGCCGGAGCTGACGTCAGAGGAGGGAGAGGGTAAGTATGATCGGAATAGAACGGAAAAATGTGGTGCGATTTTTCGGACGGAATGTCCTGCGGGTTCCAGGTCGGACTCGCTGCGGAATTTTTATGCAGCGTATCCGACCAGTGGGAACCCAACCTAAACGTTTAAAAAATATTTGACATGTCATAACGGCTTCTGCAGCTTCGTTTTAGCGATCGTTGAATTTCGCTGCGGACAGTCCGTTTTTTACATTTCTTTCTACACATTTTTAGGAAAGTTAGTTCAGACGTTGCAGAAAATAACTGTGCGGAAATTAGGCTGCGGTGCAGAATTTTCCCTCCGCGGCATGCTCATGACGTTGCGGAGAAGAAACGGAATTTCACTGCGTATTTCAGCCTTTGCAATGCAAGAACTGAAATCTGTGGCAAGTCCGCTGTGTTTTCTGCAACGTCTGAATTACCTGTCAAATATGCAAATATTGGTGCAGATTCGTTGCGTAATTGCCCCGAATCTGCACCAACATTTGCAGCGGAAAAACTCTGCCACGTCTGATCGTGGCCTAACAGAAGCAATATATAAAAGAAAGCCTAAGGCCATGGTCAAACGTGGCGGAATTTTTCGGAAAACGCGCCAAAAAACGGCCGAAAATGCCTCCCATTGATTGATTTTCGCGGGAAAAAGAAGGGATATGCCCTATCTTCGGGGTTTACGAATAAAAAATAGTAAATATAAAATAATAAATGTAAAATAATATATTTAGAATAATAATAGTAATACGAATAAAAATAACAAACAATTATAATAACCAAATAAATAATAGTAAATATAAAATAATAATAAATGTATACTACTAATAATAAAAGACTAAAAAAACTATAACAAACAATTATAATAACAAAATAAATAATAGTAAATAATAAAATAATAAATATATAATAGTAATAAAAACAATAGCAAACCAAATAAATACTAGTAAATATAAAATAATAATACATGTATGACTAATAATAATAATAATATGAAAACTAAAGGACAATAATAACAAAAATGACTGCCTGATTTGAACGATTAAAATAAATTTATTATGATATTCTTAAAAATGGGCCCTTAGAGCCAAATTAACAGGCTCAATCATTAGGTCAGCTATTATATATATATGCTGAATCCCAACGATTGACTGGTAATAGCGCCGTACCACGCTACACCTTGCGCTATGTTGCGCTCGTCCGGCTCTTAAAGCCACGTACAATACTCTGGTCAGCAATAGGGTCAAAACCTCCAAGGTTTGGTCGCAAGCCCCCTATTACGAGATCACTGACCAGTATACTTCTCAAAGTTAGATTGTTAGTTGTAATATTCTATCGTTAATCCAATATTACAACTAACAATCTAACTTTGAGAAGTATACTGGTCAGTGATCTCGTAATAGGGGGCTTGCGACCAAACCTTGGAGGTTTTGACCCTATTGCTGACCAGAGTATTGTACGTGGCTTTAAGAGCCGGACGAGCGCAACATAGCGCAAGGTGTAGCGTGGTACGGCGCTATTACCAGTCAATCGTTGGGATTCAGCATATATATATAATAGCTGACCTAATGATTGAGCCTGTTAATTTGGCTCTAAGGGCCCATTTTTAAGAATATCATAATAAATTTATTTTAATCGTTCAAATCAGGCAGTCATTTTTACAATTTAACGGAACGAAAACCTTGGTTATCAGTGAGATAGTAATATATCGACAATAATAACAACAACAAACAATCATAACAAAATAAATAATAGTAATTAATAAATGTGTAATGTTAAATATATAATACTAATAATAATAGTAATAAAAACAATAACAACAAAATAAAGGACAATAATAATAATAATAATAATTAAAAAATAATAATAGTAAATTGAAAATAATAATACATGTATAATAATAATAATAATAATAATAATAATAAAAAAAATAATATGAAAACTAAAGGACAATAATAACAAAAACAATCATAACAATAAATAATAGTAAATAATAAAATAATAAATGTCTAATAATAAATATATAATACTAATAATGACAAACAATAATAATAATAAAAAAATAAATAATAATAAATATAAAATAATAATAAGTGTATAATAATAATAAATATATATATATATATATATATATATATATATATATTATACTATATACTTGCACTAACGTTATTATTCCTGACCCTGCACTTTATTGTATATGGATCAATATGCTCTGGTGTCATAGGGGTTAATAGTGTTTCCACATTAGTATTTTTTGTCCTGCGTTATTATTATTTTATTTTTTTATAAATGGAAACTGTTTTTGGCTGAGCGAGACCAAGAAGAGATCCCCGTCATGGGAAGCGTCAGAATTTCCATTTTTTGCCTTCTCACCGGAGATTTAGCGGAGAGCACTCACCATGGATGTAGATGACTAATAATTTATTACAGAATTAACTGTTCATTGTTACCGGTTTTACCACAGTTGCAGTTTTGTTTCAATGGCAAAAATTTGCATGAATTTCCCGGTGCTCAAGAGCCAGGTCTACTATAGTCCTATCTTAAAGGACCCTCCAGCCAAATATGAAAACCCATCTCCCACATATGTTCTCCAACTATTCCTGGTCACACTATGGTTTCTACATTGCAGCAACTCTTGGCTGTTATCTCCATGACACATTTATCCCTAGACGGGTGTCAGCTGATTTAAAGGCGTTGCCTAGATTTAGGGGTTGTCTCATGAAGACAACCCCTGTCCTTATGCTCCATTAGGGCATATGGACGTCATAGATAGGAGTCACCTGCCCGGGGTCCCCCTCTATGACAGAAAACGGAGAGCTGCTCTTACAAAGCTGACTTGATCTTATCTGAATGGCCACCATGCAATACTACATTTCCTATTCTCCCGGCAAAGCCAGCTGTTTGCCAGGGGCGCCGGGAGCCGATCACTGCGATTAGTCCCTGATAAGACAACATTTTTAAGCAGGACCCCCCGCCACCTACTGATCACAGGAAGGCGAAAAATTTACATAACTGTGGCAAACAATTGCTGGCTGTTGTGGTGGGGTGTCATCTCGCTGTGTCCGGATCTGTCTGTGGAGGTACTCTGGCTAATCATTATGGGGGCACACTGCCTGGTTGTGGTCTGTTGGTAAAGCTTGGATTTTATGTGGGTACTCTGACTTTGTGGGCACTCTGGCTGTCATTATTGGGGTATTCTGGGTGGTCAGTGCCTGTGAGGGTACTTCGGCTGACATTATGGAGGCATTCTAGTTGGTGGTTGACTGTGGAGCCCGGGTGACATTGTTGGGGTACTCTGACTAGTTGGTGTCTGGGGGGCTTTATAGCGGTCGTTATGGGGACACACTAATTGGACAATATCTGCATGGGGCACTCTTACTGTCATGACCGGACACTCTGGCTAGTCAATGTCTATTGGGGTGCTCTGGTTGTCATTATGGGGATACTGTAGTGCCCTGTCATTATGGGGAACTCTGGCTGATCAACACTCTGGCTGTTATTATGGCGGCACTCTGACTGGTTAGAGTCAGTGAGGGCATGTTGAATGCTCAAAATCTGTGGGGGCACTCTTGCTGTCATTAAGAGGACACTGTAGTGCCCTGTCATTATAGGGAACTCTGGCTAATCAATATCTACTTATTATGGAACTCTGGTGTAATGATGGGGGTAGGGAAACGGCCAAGTGAGCCCTAATCTACCCACCACTCTGTCCCTACCTACTTGCAACTACCCGCCCTAGGCGACGGGATACAACTGGGCGGCGGTCCCTACGCTCAGTAAGTGCATGAGACAAACAGACAAGGGTACACAAAGCTAAGGGAAGCGGGGCAGTTGCCCACGGCAACACCGTGAGCAACAAGAATTGTGAACGAGCCGAGTCAAACCAGGAGTGTACGAGGTACCAAACGCAGAGCAGGAGAGTAGTCAGTAAGCCAGGGTCAGTATGGAGCAGGATCAAATAGTCAGAAGCTGTAGCTGGGCCAGGAAACCACACGAGAAGAATCACAAGCAAAGGAGGAACAGGAAAGGCAGGTATAAATAGACAGAGGGCGGGAGCTAGCTCCGTCTGGCCAGGCTGTGATAGGTTCTCCCACTCCTAAGCCTGCCATCCTGAGTGGTGGAAGATGGAGTCAGTCTCAGAGACATAGACTCAGGTGCAGACTGATTACCTATGGGCGTGGATACAGAAGTTGTGCCTGGCATTTCCTTTACATCTGGCTGTTATTATATGGGAACTCTGAGTAGTCAGTGTCAGTGGCGGCCCCCTGCTCAATATCTGAAGGGGCACGCTGGCTCTTATTATGGGGTACTCAGAGTGGTCATTGTCAGTGGAGGCCCTCTGACTGCTCAATATCTGTGGGGGCACTCTGACAATCATTATTGGGGCACTTTAGCAGGTGAATATCTCTTGGTGTACTCCGGCTCTCATTGACTGTGGTTGTCACTTAACATTCAGGTGCAAATTTTCCTAGTAACATATTATTATCGTTATTATTATCATTATTTTTATCATTATTATTATATATTTTATACCCGTCAGTGTTGGTTATAACAAGAACTGTAATGATTTTGGTTTTGACAAGTAGAAATTCAGAGGAATCCCATTCATGCAGCCCCTGATAGTCTAGAAATTCTGGCACATGTTCCTGACACGAAAGTGCAAGATAATCCGGAATATGACAAGACAAGATACAGAAAACTGAGCAGAGACCCAATGAGGAGGAGATCCTCTGATTATTTAGGATGTCACCTCTATATACTTTTAATTTAAAGCAAAACTATTGTGTGGTCTGAGGGGGCGGAGCATGACACAGGCATTCAAAAACACCAATGAGAAAATCCCTGTGTCATGCTCCGCCCCCTCAGACTTTGGCTTAACACAACATATCAGTTTTGCTTGACATGTTCCTTTAAATTTTATATACTTTTCTGTGACTGTCTGAACATCCAGAAATTCTACAATTTTAATAATATTAGTAATATTTATCTTCCCTTCTCCTTTAAATCTTAGTGGCAGTCAGAAGGGTACAAGCATAAAGTAGCCGTGCCAAGGCGTGCCCTCACAATGTCACCGCTGGTTACGGCCTCTCTCTCCCCTGGGGGCACTGTGGTCCTTCAGGTAAGAATGACTGTCACTCTCAATAAGACTCTGAGGTGTCTCATTCTGCCATCCTGGCGGAATATCAAAGCCGAGAGGGCACCTTGTAGGGTGCGACGCTTATCTCCGACACACAGAACAGATGCACTTTGTAGTCTAGTGTCAGACCATATTGTCTTTTATGCGTTCATTATTGATTGATATATCGTGAGATATATTTTTAACACCTTCCTGCACTGGACGGGTACGGCAGTTCCTTTTTTTGGACATCTGCATCCCCTTTTGGGTACATCTGACCTCCCTACATACCCAATTGGGGTAACTTTTGGTTAGTTGCGTACAAAAACACGTGGCCCCCTATTGAAGATCATAATGGACCCCTATTATGGTGCCGGATGGTGTTAGTTCCCCTCTGCACCCCATGACCATTGGGCCAACTCCCCCTTGTTTTCTTACAATGCGGTTCCTCTGGGGAGGGGAGTCCTGCACAGGTCATAGCAAAGGGAATGGGACCAACCAGGGCTCCATAGTAGTCACATGGTCCGCCTCTATGGTATATCCGGCCGAATCTCTGGTGACCTATGATTTATCTCTTTATACAGGAAGTCTGGGTCCTTTAAAGTACCCCAGGACTGTCCTTTGATAATGCCTGTTAGGGTATATTTTAGGTATAGACATACGGCAGTGCAATTAAAAAAGTTGCCCCACACATAAAAACACTTTTTTTTTTAGTTAACTTTATTAAATAGCTGTCAGATAACAGTAAATAATATGTACATATTTGGTATCCCCATAACAAGAACATCCTGTACAATAAATTGAACACATTGTTTATGAAAATTGATGAAGAAGCAACAGCATTTGTGTGACATAAAGTAGTGATGAAGGATTGTCTAACCCATATCTCCAGTCCTTAGATCCTCCAGAAACATTTATAGACATGTGACCAATGTAAGCTAAAGGGGGAGGCGGGCAGAAATGGAGATATACAGGAAGTGTCTGTGTAGTTATGTGTAGGCGGGTGACTGGGTGACCAAATACAGCTCTCTATAATCTCCAAAATGGCAGCAGCATCCTATCTGTTTACAGTAGGTGAAGTCCAGTTCTGGAGTACAAACTGCTGCACTAACTCGGCAAAATACTGTGAAGAATAAAATAACCAGAACCTTCATGAAGAAGAAACGGCAAAGCTGTACGGAAATAATAATGGTGAGTATCTAAGACTGTGACATAATATATTTCCTTAAACATTCTTCACCTAGCAAAATTGCTTGATTGATTAGGTCACTGTCCTCCATTCAACAAGATTCATACACTCTTCTCCTGAAATACTTTGTGCTGCTGTGGTCTCTGCTCTTTCCTCGTCTGTTACCTCCCACTTTCCACCATTCCTTGTGACATGCAAACTGGACCTCGAATAACAACATAGGTTGTTGGCCCTCCACAAGAACAGCACACTCCTCCTGAAATACTCTGTGCTGCTGGTACCCCTGTCTGTGATCTCCTCTGTGACATGTGGCCCTGTACTAACTAATATAATAACACAAATAGGCAGCTCAGTTTCCCCCGCAGAGTACTACCCTCTCCTGAAATACTCAGTGCTGCTGTGAACCCCTCTCTTTCCTTTATTTGACTTTCTAATTGTCTCCATTCCGCATTTAAATCATGAATTGCCCCTGCCACATAAGCGGACAGTTCTACATGTCTCCTGAGATCAGCACACTCCTTTTCTGAAATACTCTGTGCTGCTAGATGACCCACAAATAATCACCCATTGCAGCAAAAAGTAGACAAAAATGAGAAAAATTTAATATTTATGGTAATAAATCGATATAACGGAGGGCACAACTTATTACTGTTATTTACCGCGAGAGCGGGGGAAGCAGAATATACAATAGCAAGGCCAGAGCGAGAGACATTACTGGGAAAGAAGAATGAGGGGTCCCTGCCCGAAGAGCTTACAATCTAGAGGAAATATTAACGTCATAACCAGTCTACATATGAGGGGTAAAGGGGAGATACCAGGAAGATTATGGTCGATTTAGGCTTCAAGTCCTCAGATTACATAATATATATATATGATATATCCAAGCACAAGAAGACGAAGGGTGGAGATGCTGAGGGTCGGTATCAGAAATACATGTCAAGTTCTGGATAACTTTGGCACAAGAAACATATCTCCGCTCTAGATGTGGGCCGGTAGTCCTCCATACTGGTTCCGGCACAGACGTAATTCATGCCCAAAGGATAATGTGTCTACAGATTAATTACACACAGAATATCCCATAGAATATCCCATATGAAATGGCAGGAAAATATTGAAGGAACGTATCCAAGAAATAGGTGATATGTCTATGTCTCCATAAGGTCCACCTCATCGGTTGATGGATGGGACCTCCATTGGTGAATAAGGAACCTATTCCATAATATATTAATCCAGGATTTATCCCGACACCAAAGTACTATGCACTTCATCATTTAGGAATATTCCCATTATCCCAAGGAGCGGCATAGTGGTAATGGTTATAGACCAGGAGAAGGTCCTCAACCTTTTTTGGTTTGAGGAACCTATTTTCTTTTAGTCAACCTTTTTACCTTGAGGAACCCCTACGAAATGTTTCCGTCTACTTCAGAGAAGTTTGTTCCGTTCCCATTCTTGGACCGGCTGAGGTAATCCTACCATCCCTACTGTAGCTTTTACTTCTTCGGTCTTCTGGGGGACCCTTGACCAGATTCTACAGAACCCTGGTTGGGTAACATTGCTCCAAGGGGACGTAATAAACTTAAGTGGCTTCAATCAGAAGGAGAACAGTCTACTCATGGAGCCAAACCGTGAAGGTGCCATGTGGCTGTGACATGATGAGGCCGTTGAGTCCTTCTTCCATGTCCTATGGTATTGTAGATGGTCCAGCCTTCTGCTGAGGGATGGACATGGTAGGTATGCTCTGTCTTCTGCAGGCTGCACATTTTGGCACTGGCCCTTGGGCCCCACCTTGTGCACGTATGTTGCGAGGGTTGCAAATGGACCTAGGTCAAGTAGATGGTAATAAGACTAACAACACAATGACATCATAGCATTTAGAGACACTGAGTTGCACTCTACCTGCTTAAGGAGATGCACGGCACTGCAGAAGAGGACTGGCTAAGCTCCCAGCAAAAAGTGACTACGAGGACCTTTGGGTAATAATATGATAATGAAGTAGGGGGAATATAGTGTTAAATACTTTCAACATCCTTTTACAGCTATAATCTACATACAAAGTTGACTTTGGAAATACATTAAACTGCTTTCCTTGTACTGATCCTGAGTTACAGACTGTATTATATTCCAGAGCTGCATTCATAATTCTGCTGGTTGAAATTGTTTACAGACACACCCCTAACAGTTTGGATGAGCTCCTTTAATCCAGGGGGCAGTTAGTTTTTGCTACATCAGATTACTGTATAATGCCTGGTGCAAAGACAACATTTTAGACAGGCAGAGAATGCAGGAAGATGGCAGCTCTAAAGACAACTGAATTTTGAATGCATCTCTGGAGTGTAATAGAGGATGTAACTCAGAATAAGCACAGGATAAGTAATGTAATGTATATATACAGTGACTCCACCAGCAGAATAGTGAGTGCAGCTCTGGAGTATAATACAGGTGTAACTCAGGATCAGTACAGGATAAGTAATGTAATGTATGTACACAGTGACTCCACCAGCAGCATAGTGAGTGCAGCTCTGGAGTATAATACAAATAAAACTCAGGATCAGTACAGGATAAGTAATGTAATATATGTACACAGTGACTCCACCAGCAGAATAGTGAGTGCAGCTCTGGAGTATAATACAAGATGTTACTCAGGATCAGTACAGAATAAGTAATGTAATATATGTACACAGTGACTCCACCAGCAGAATAGTGAGTGCAGCTCTGGAGTATAATACAAGATGTTACTCAGGATCAGTACAGGATAAGTAATGTAATGTTTGTACACAGTAACTCCACCAGCAGAATAGTGAGTGCAGCTCTGGAGTATAATACAGGATGTAACTCAGGATCAGTACAGGATAAGTAATGTATGTACACAGTGATTCAACTTTATATGTACATTAATTCTATATGCAAACCCTAAGATGGTGGACATGTCCTTTAAATAAGGAGAACTGAAGACCTCTGACTTGTCCCTGTGACTGACCTACAACCACCGTTCAGCAGAGATTTTGATATGGACTCTCTTTATTTTATCCTATGAATGACACAAATCCTTACTAATCACAGCAGGACATTTCTATCAATGATACGATGCAGCTTTCAATTGCAACCGGAATAAGTATATTTTCAGCAGCAACGTGCAACTCATCGGAATGGGTAAATTTAGGTGAAGGATCCATCAGCATTACAGAGTATAGAATTCTAATAAATTAACATATATGGGAAACGATCCATTGCCTCATAGGATAGGAGGAAGCCATGTTTAAGAAAACCTTGATGGACGTAGAGGACATAACATAGAGTCATGGTGTCCACCTGGAGTCAAGACTCATCCTTGAGGGCCACGTTATAGTTGACTCAGCTATATCTTCTAATCACACTAGTGTCCTCTAGGAGACATTGGGTCTGTCCTCTAGGAGACATTGGGTCTGTCCTCTAGGAGACATTGGGTCTGTCCTCTAGGAGACATTGGGTCTGTCCTCTAGGAGACATTGGGTCTGTCCTCTATTGTGCGTTCATAGTCCTCGCCTTATTCGCCATAGTCCTCGTATATTCCATAATCTGTTTCTACTAGGACCTATCTCGGCATTAAAGTTCCCTTCCCTACCACAATTCAGCAGATGCAATGGAGACATTCTGTCCAGGCGAGATCTAGGACCTTATATCAGTCAGAAGTCTATAGAGGTGAAGCGTTAGCAAAGCTTCTTCTGCAATATTTAACAGAGTGATGGACTTGCAGGAGATATTAAAGCGGTCATCTTTGGTCTTCATAATCCGTTGCTGATTATTCTACTGCAGAATGTCTAAATATACCGGTGGGGCCTTGACAAGAGCTTGAAGCTTGCGGTGGATCTCCTTAATGTTGAGCCTCTGCTGAGGTTCTCTTTGCCAGCAGCCTTGCATAATGGAGTAAACTTCAGTAGGGCAGGTTCTTGGTCTTTCGAGAACTCGTCCTTGGGTGATGCATTCAATGGCCTAAGGTAGAAGGAAGTCAGATCAGTTGACATGAAATGAATACAGAAGAACATGGTAAACCAGGTCAGAGATGACCTCAAGCTATAGTCCTAATTTCACCATTGTCTCCTCTAGTGGAAATGTGCAAGTCAACCAGAAGTATGTGGAGAAGTTTCTCATGAGGAACCATACTTTGGAGGATACGGGACCAAAAATTATATTCTATGCCATCATATTGAGCTCCACTCGGCCAATAGATGTTTAAAGCTGACCTGCCAAACTTCATAGAGATATGTCAAAATACTTCCTACGTGGAGGAGAGCTGAAAACGACTGTAAGGCTATAGTGCACGTCTATGGGCCATCTCCAGTTCTCCTGAGTAAGCCAATAGGAGCCTCAGCAGTGCTTTGGAAGCTTCGTTCTAGTGAGCGGTAGTGATCTCATAACCCGTGTGCTATATGGTCACGCCAAGGGCATATGAGAAGGGAGACCATAAGAGAGACCTATCTATCTAATATCTATCTATCTAATATCTATCTATCTAATATCTATCTATCTAATATCTAATATCTATCTATCTCATATCTATCTATCTCATATCTATCTATCTATCTATCTATCTCTCTATCTCTCTATCTCTCTATTATCTATCTATCTATCTATCTCTCTATTATCTATCTATCAATCTCATATCTCTCTATTATCTATCTATCAATCTCATATCTATCTATCTATCTATCTATCTATCTATCTATCTATCTATCTATCTCTCATATCTATCTATCTCATATCTATCATCTATCTATCTATCTATCTATCTATCTATCTATCTATCTATCTATCTATCTATCTATCTATCTATCTATCTATCTATCTATCTCCTATCTATCATCTATCTATCTATCTATCTATCTATCTATCTATCTATCTATCTATCTATCTATCTATCTATCTATCTATCTATCTATCTATCTCATATCTATCTATCTCATATCTATCTATCTCATATCTATCTATCTCATATCTATCTATCTATCTATCTATCTATCTATCTATCTCTCATATCTATCTATCTCATATCTATCTATCTATCTATCTATCTATCTATCTATCTATCTATCTATCTATCTATCTATCTATCTATCTATCATCTATCTATCTATCTATCTATCTATCTATCTATCTATCTATCTATCTATCTCATATCTATCTATCTCATATCTATCTATCTCATATCTATCTATCTCATATCTATCTATCTCATATCTATCTATCTCATATCTATCTATCTCATATCTATCTATCTCATATCTATCTATCTCATATCTATCTCATATCTATCTATCTCATATCTATCTATCTATCTATCTATCTATCTATCTATCTATCTATCTATCTATCTATCTATCTATCTATCTATCTATCTATCTATCTATCTATCTATCTATCTATCTATCTCTCATATCTATCTCATATCTATCTCATATCTATCTCATATCTATCTCATATCTATCTATCTAATATCTATCTATCTAATATCTGTCTATCTAATATCTGTCTATCTCATATCTCTATCTATCTATCTATCTATCTATCTCATATCTATCTATCTATCTCATATCTATCTATCTATCTATCTATCTCATATCTATCTATCTATCTATCTATCTATCTATCTATCTATCTATCTATCTTTCCATCTATGTATTATAGTATGGACATATATATATATATATTTTGCCTGCCAATATAAGTCTAGACAAAGTGTGTCTATATAATGATATAACTGGCTCTATTAACAATCACAAGTACCTGTAAATACAATTACATGTCAAGAATAAATAATGTTGTGTTTGCAAATGTTCCCCATCTCCCTGCCAAGACGCCTTGGGCTTCAAGTAACCCGATCCCTCCCGATGCAGTAAAGAGCCACTTATCTGGGTGTCTCCTGAGTTCATTAACTTCTCCAGTTCCTGAGGAGGTCACTTACAGGACCCACCGGGCATCAAAATTAAATTATCCCCATTGAGCACTGGAAAAAATTAAAATCAGACTCTTCTTTCTTGATATGAATTTATTTCCTGAGAAAGCTTTCTTGGCATCAGTCAGACCTGCGTGGGCAAAAGGAACCGACGGGTGCCCAGATAAAACCTGACATTGGCACGTCTTAAAGGGGATTTCCAGGTTAATGTAAATAAATCTTAATCATTGTATAATAAAAAGTTCTGCAATTTTCTATTATACTCTTTGTTTCCGTTCCTTGTCATTTTCAAGATCTCTGCTTGCTGGGAGTGAATGGAAACCTTGCAAGAGGCAGAAAATCTGTATGAACCTAATACTTTCTACAGCTGAGAGTTTGCTACAATTGTATCCAATCAAGACTATTCTCTGTAAAATAAATACATCAGCAGCACAAATCTCTCTCCTGTCCTGATAGTTTGCTACAATGTATCAGTGCAGGCCACATTTAACAATTGTTACAAATGTTTTGTCACATCACCGCAAAGATGACACCCCATGTTGCGGCCAGTGTATATACCATACATGGCGTCTAGACAGCAGCAGAGAGCAGGGTCAGAATCACATTGGGTTAATAGAAGTAAATACTATAGAGAAAAAAAATTGGTGCACTGTGTCTTTAAAACAAAAACAAAAAAAAAAAAAACATTCAGCATTTTACCTCCGTATTGGAAAGCTGGTACCATGGTTGCTTCCCGCAGGTAAAGATCTCCCACAAGACTACTCCAAAGCTCCATATGTCACTCTCCGTGGTGAATTTACGATACAAAATACTCTCAGGTGGCATCCAGCGAATGGGCAGCATTGTCCGTCCCCCGACCTGTAAAGAGAATAGAAGCCCCCGTTATCTGAATGTTTTCCAGCTATTTATTATGATAATATGAACATAAATATACAAAAAGAAACGGTCAGGTTGTCAGAGCCACTCCCACTTACTAGCCTTTAAACAGTCAAATATCATACTGACAGGTTTTATGGTTTCCGTCTAAATTTTCCATGATGTGCAAAGTTATACAAGTTTATGTTTTCATTGATTACAATTTTCAACATCTCTGTCTGTTGTCAGTGAACAAAAACATGTTTGTTTGCATTTAAAGGCTAAAAAAAAGGTCATGATTATCTGACACAGTTACAAAAGAAAGGGATGTTACCATTAACTATTCACAACCCTAGACCACCAGGGATGTTATCATTAACTCCTTCACAGCCAGAGACCACGAGGGATGTTACCATTAACTATTCATAACCCTAGACCACAGGGATGTTATCGATAACTCCTTCATAACCCTAGACCACCAGGGATGTTATCATTAACTCTTTCACAACCCTAGACCACCAGGGATGTTACCATTAATTATTCACAACCCCAGACCACCAGGGATGTTACCATTAACTCCTTCATAACCCTAGACCAACAGGGATGTTACCATTAACTATTCACAACCCTATAACTTCAGGGATGTTATCATTAACTCCTTCACAGCCGGAGACCACGAGGGATGTTATCATTAACTATTCACAATCAGAGATCACCAGGATGTTATCAATAACTCCTTCACAATCCTAGACCACCAGAATGTTATCATTACTTACTTCACTACCCTAGACCACGAGCGATGTTGTCATGAACTCCTTCACTATCTTAGCCAGCCAGGGATGTTACCACTAATGCCTTCATTGCACTAGACCACCACCAGGAATGTTCCCATTAACCCCTTCACTGCCATATGCCACCAGTGATGTAACCATTAACTCCTTTACTACCCTAGACGATCAGGGATGTTATCCATCACTGCAGGAGAAATTAAGACTATCTGGCCGTTAACTGTAGCAATAAAGGAAGTATTATTTTTTTACCGTCAATCTTTTTAAATATTAGAAGATCTAAGTTACAGGTATGCTGGCGGAATAGGCACAGAGGCCTTAAGTTGACTGTATCTGCCCCTGTTTACAAAGGATTTTTTTTTTTAAACTCTGGATATAAAAAGGAAAAATGGTTCTATTCACTGACAACAAGCAGAGTTATTGAAAATTATAAGAAATTGAAACACAAAGTAGGCAAATTGAAACCTACCACAAGAGCCCCCAGAAGAAGTGCCAGGTCAAGGGAGTATAGAATAGAGGTGGATCTAGTGAATAGCGCCACCTACTGGAGATAACCAGTACCTTTATTTAATTTATTTTATTAATAATTAGCATCTATTATTTCTTAATTAGAGATTTTTATTACAATCACCAGCTCTACTATTAGTTCATGATGCAAAAAAGCTCCAATTACTGGACTATATTTTGCCTTTATTGATTGTATTAGAAACATAAGTCGTGATGCACCTCCCGGATCCCCATCACTCCCCCAATTTTCCCCTCCGTTTGTTTCCCTGGATTTTTCCGTTCTCTAAGTGATTTTCTTGTATTCCCATCACAGGCTGCATTAAATATGAATACAAGTCTGACAAAGAGACAACTTCAGAGCACTAAAAGGGAAAGAAAGAGGCTCGGGCAATTCAGGATGTCACAAGTTCAAATCCCGCTAGAGCCCTTGAACAATATGAAGATGGATAGGACCTCCTGACTGCAGGGAGGACTTGGCAGGTGCTTAAGGTTCACTTGGGCAATGAAATCTCGATCTGGACCGGTGCCATCACCAGACCAGGGCAGCCAAATGCTCGATAGTATCTGTTACTTACAAATGCAATGGCTTTTTATTAGGATTACCATCAAACAGAAATCCTAATTTAATAGGGCTTTTCCAATGTTATGAAAGATTTACTGCTAGTACAGGCTCACGCTGGAAGGGAGGGATTTAGTGCTCCATTCTCGCATTCAATCCCTGGGTGACCACGTCCTGGCCTTGGAAATACGCTATTTGTGCATGTACCTGCAGTTTAGAACTAATCTCTAGTTACTACATCTAGGAGGTTTCAAAGTTTAAATCCTCTTACTGTAAAGAATCCTTTCCTATATTAATGATAGAATCATCTATCCTCTAAATGTACATGATGTCAGTCTGTTGTTCTTGAGTTGAATAATTAATGAACCAATACTTTATATCGACCCTTTAAATACTTATAAATATTAGTAAGATCACCTCAGGCACCTAATTTCCCCACGCTCAACTTTATTATATCATCCCATTTAGTGTCCCACTTTTGAACACTCTCCAGCTTGGCTAGATCCTGTGTGGAACCAGAACCTGCACCCCATATTCAAGATGAGGGATTGCTAGAGGGGTAATAATATATTTGAGTCACAGATTTTTATCTCTTTTTATGCTCTCAAAAATTGTATTTGCTTTTGCAGCTGCTTATTGGCATTGAGTGCTGCTTATTGTTAGCTAAGTCCTTTCCTTTCTTTAGTCACACTACATACTCCCTCATCAATAGGATATGCCATAAGTGTTTGATCGATGGAGGTTAAACCACTGAGTCCATCACTGATCCCAAACAGGGGCTCTCCATTATTTACTAGGTGGACTCACATTGGGCCACTTCTCTTCATTCGGACACTCTTGTCTATTATGGCTATCATTGTGTTTGATAAGGATCAGTACAACGGTCAAATGATCCACATCATTCCCATCGATCTGAGTGAATGTGGAGTTGACGGGACGAGGAGCTTCAGAGTTAATCTCACAACCGCCATGGCTCTTGTTTCTCAATGAAGGGCAATAGACCCTCTGATCTCGGCAATCACTACACATCAGAATAAAAGCAAAATATATAATATCGAACTTTGAACCCCATAAATGAGGAGACCATGCTGAAACTTGTAGGACTCTCAAGCCTACTGGGCCTAATAATATACTCAGCCCTGTTTGAGACATTCCCATGTTCTTACCCGGTAGTAGTCGGTGCTGTAGATATCTCGGGACATCCCAAAGTCACCAATTTTGACAACTAAATTGTTTCCCACAAGGCAGTTCCTTGTAGCAAGATCCCGGTGGACAAAGTGGAGAGATGCCAGGTAAACCATGCCAGAGGCAATCTGGCTGGCAATTTGTAACATCTGGGTCAGGTTGAGTTGGCCAAACGGTTGTCCATTGCCGTTATCCAGAATCTTGGCGTCTGGTCCATGGGATCTGAATGATAGAGGAATGAAGAAAATTATATTTTGTAGACCATCAGAAGATCTTCTACATGAGTTATGTCAACAGTCAGAAAATGTATAACATACAGGTCGATGTCAATGGTTGGGGCCAAAAGACCTGGTGGTCTATGGGCTTCTAACTCCTCCTCCAATGGTTCCACAAGGGGCAAGCTCTGGTTTTTGGAGGCAGAGGTGTTTACTGCAGAGATTTCTAGCTGTACCAAGCCTTAAAAGGTACTTACTAGCTCCCCCTACATCAGCCATAAAATAGGCCGATGTGTGACCAGCTTAAAGGGGTTTCCTTATGATTTCTTATCCTTGTGTAGAAAAAGTTGCAAATTTTGGTGCACGTCATATTTGCACTGAAAATTGGGACTTTTTACTCGGGGGTGGGTTTAGCCTAGAAGGGGCGGGGCCACCATCACATTGACATATATACGATCATTTACGCTAGAAACAGGAGTAAATTATAGCTCATAGATGTTAAATTCTGATGCAAGGACAGCCCAGGGTGCATCTTTTAATAAATTTGGCGCATTCTACTCCGGCAAAGTCTGGATTAAGACTGGCGTATGAAACCTCAGTCTAAGTTAATATGCCCGGTGTGTTTCAGTTCTTCATTATTTCAAGAGCTCTGCTAGCTGTAAGTAAGTGAATTTTCTTGATCACATCCAGAGACTCAGAAACCTTAGGCCATGTTCACACATGTCAAATTTGCATATTACAAATCTGACCCGATCACCTACATTATCCGTAGCAGAAATGTGAGACCTTTCTGCCACGGATGTGCAACTTTCTTCTGTGGTTGATTTTTTTTCCACGTGGGAGACAAAAATCTGTCCAAATATTTTCCGTAGCATTTGAACAGGGTTGCGGAAACCTCCTTTACATGCGTGGAACGCAAATTATTGTCGGATTTGAGGTGAATACGCTGCACAATGCACGTCAAATCCGGGCACGTGGGAACGGGGGGCCTTACAGAACTAAAACTGTACTTCTCACAGCTGAGAGTTTGCTACAATTGTATCCAGTCTAGCCAATCCTCTGTGAGCTGAACACACTGATACAAACTATTAAAACAGGAGAGAAATGTACGCGGATGATGTATTTAACTCAAGGAGGATTATCAAGATTGGATACAAACCCTCAACTGTGAGTAGGACTAGGTCTGTATGGGTTTTCACTCACTGGTAGGAATGTTAGTATTCACTGACAGCAAACAGAGATCTTGAAAAAGTTGTAATCACATAAAGCCAGGAGGAATTGTCACACACACACACACACATCAGAGTCCACAAAGACACTTGTCCAAGGACTCTCTGTAGATCCACCAACTACGATGGACTCGGAGAGAATCCATGTTCCCGTCCATATTAGAAATATTTCACGTGACGGAGAGATGTGATTAGCGAGCAGCCGCCCTCGACAAGATACATTCCCAGTGTAACAATAATCATAAAATACGGTGTCTCTGCGATCTCCCCATCAGTACCCGGACACTGTACGATGCCACTGGCAGCCCATAGTCTATGTCTAATACCTACGGGACCAATCAAAAAAGTCTCTGTTTATTTCATGTGATGGGCAATCTCCTTCTATTTAAGCCTCTCAGACAGATAATCTAATCAATATTGCAAAAAGGAGTGCATTAGCCGGCGAGATGGCAGGCATAGAGAGGCCGATCCACAGTTATAATGGCAGCTCGGGAGTGGGGGCGGGGGAGTGGCGGCTGAAGGGAAGCTGTAAAAATGACAATGGAAATAGGGAGCGGGCCTAAGCATTTGGGTCCGGCTTACAAGTTGTCAAATTACAAACTTTTATGCTGGGGGGTTAAAAAAAGATATCTTGAATGTATAAGATAATTAAATAAAAAATATAACATATCAGGAAAATCCCTTAAATCCGGCAAGTCTGGAGCTACTTCTTCCAGAACCAAATCCGAGATCTCACCGGAAGCAGAAGACGGAGAAGAGATCTCCAGCGTACTCCATCCGAACCTCTTCTGACATGTCCCCAAAGCCATCCCCTTCTTACTCCCTGCTATTCTTCTCTTACCAGATGGACCAGTACTCCGCCATGAAGGTCCATATACAACCCAGACAATGATACCCTATCCCTATACCCTACTGAGTTCAATCCAAACTCTCTCGCCTTCTATTTTCACCATTAAAGGGCTTCTCCGAGTTGGACAATCCCTACTTGTTAGAAGGCATCATAACAATCAGCTAATCACAAAGTGTCCCCCTGCTGGGATCCGCAGTGATCGGCTGTGATCTGCGGAGAAACCTGGTGGTAAGCGTTTAATTTCCCTGCAGCACCACCACAGGTGAAATTAAGCATTACACCATGTCCATTCATATCAATGTGTTGTCTGTGTTATACAGGACAGGTCCTTCAGAGCTAGAGATGTTCTTTGTAAGCACTCTCCACTTGGGATAAGAGATGAGGATCCTGAACATAGGACCCTCTCTATTAACTCAGAATTCCCTAATTGGGTGTATGTTTTTCTAAACTGACCTCCCCTTTAACTCCCTTCATTTACTACCCATCTTCCCATGTCCCTACTACATGTCCCTCTTCCCCTTCAGCTCTTAAAAACATTTCTTCCCCTTCCCAATGTTATTGTTCAAAGAGATTTACATTTTCAAAATCTCAAAATATTCTCAAAAATGGGACAAGGGTTCCCAGCTGTGGGGGTTCCCAACTGTTACCAAGGGGTAATCGGCCGGTAAGTCCTCATTTCCCTGAAGTTCATGGATCTCCTTTGTGATATACCTGGATGGCTAGTTACTCATGATTGGGTCATCTATGTAGCAGCTCTAGAGGAAGGTCCTGAATGAGCCCGATCCCTTATTAACCATGAATACCCTCATAGAGTATTTGAAACGGGATTGTCTAAGCCGTTACTCCTGTAATAAAAAGTTGTGTAACATAATTTCTCAGCTTCGAGTCATGACGCTGGTGGTAACGGACCTGAGGAAGCGGTTGAGATCTCCATATTTCATGTACTCAAACACCATGATGAGCGGCTCCCCGTCAGTGCAGACGCCATAGAACTTCACAATGTGCTCATGTTGGAGGACTGTGAGAAGCTCGGCCTCACGTTGGAAGTCCTGGCGGGCGGCCTCCGTAGCTTCTTTCAGAGCCTGGATCCAGTCAAAAGGAGAATTTATCATCGATAGTAAAGAAATGTTGTATTATAATTTGAGATATCAACAGGGTTCGGGAAGTCATGGAGGGGGTCGAAGGATTTGAATTCTTGGACATTTATAAAGAGGGGGCCAATTTTTGGTGGCACTGTCAGATGGCAGAAAGTGTTGGCTCAATGTTTCTCCATTACCTTTACAGCTACCAGAGTCTTCTCTTCATCTGGTGTCAGGTTGTAGCACTCAGCCAAATACACCTTCCCAAAAGCCCCCTCTCCCAGCTCCCACTTTGGCGCAATGTCTCTCCTCTTGATGTGTTGAACACCTGGAATTGAAGATATTATTTTTATTGTCCTTTACCCCGAATATCAGTCTGTCATTGTCCTGTACCCCAAGTGTCAGTCTCATTATCCTGTACCCCAAGTGTCAGTGTCTCATTATCCTGTACCCCAAGTGTCAGTCTCATTATCCTGTACCCCAAGTGTCAGTCTCATTATCCTGTACCCAAGTGTCAGTGTCTCATTATCCTGTACCCCAAGTGTCAGTGTCTCATTATCCTGTACCCCAAGTGTCAGTGTCTCATTATCCTGTACCCCAAATGTCAGTGTCATTATCCTGTACCCCAAATATCAGTGTCTCATTATCCTGTACCCCAAGTGTCAGTCTCATTATCCTGTACCCAAGTGTCAGTGTCTCATTATCCTGTACCCCAAGTGTCAGTGTCTCATTATCCTGTACCCCAAGTGCCAGTGTCATTACCCTGTACCCCAAGTGTCAGTGTCATTATCCTGTACCCCAAGTGTCAGTGTATCATTATCCTGTACCCCAAGTGTCAGTGTATCATTATCCTGTACCCCAAGTGTCAGTGTATCATTATCCTGTACCCCAAGTGTCAGTGTATCATTATCCTGTACCCCAAGTGTCAGTGTATCATTATCCTGTACCCCAAGTGTCAGTGTCATTATCCTGTACCCCAAGTGGCAGTGTATCATTATCCTGTACCCCAAGTGTCAGTGTCATTATCCTGTACCCCAAGTGGCAGTGTATCATTATCCTGTACCCCAAGTGTGAAACAAATATTTGTTATCTAGAGATATTTGTACGAGATCATTATAAGATCTTACAGGCATCACAGAAGTATTGCGGGTTCTCGATGAAATTGTGTTTGGTTCCATCCAGCTTTCCGTCAGCAGAGGTGAGCGGGCTGCTGCCAAAATTCATGAAGTGCAGAGACATGGCCAAGTCATCTTCTTGTGCCAACACCGCCGCCCCTGAAGAAGAGAGAATCTACTGAGCACATAATACAAGATGCTCCACGGTAGAGCCAAGTGCCGACGAGAAACCCGAAGGAACATCCTAGTTATGACACCACATCATATATCCGCAGGTGTAGCTAAACTTTATCTGCATATACGGTGTACTTGAATGCAATCTATTGTCCCCTGTTATCAGCCATTTAAGGCTGGGGATTGCCTAGCTTTTGTTCTTGAATGGGATCACTGACAGAAAGTCCAGAAACTCCCTATATATATGTGACTGGTATCAGCTGTTCTATGTAAAACTCTGTATCTGATTGCTGTCAATGAATGGAAACATCCTTGTTTACATCCAGGGGCTGAAAACTCATACTGACCTTATACTTCTCGCAGCTGAGGATTTGCTACATTTTTATCCAGTCTACACAATCAGCCTGAACTCCAAGCTAATATATTTTTGCTGTACTGATACATTGTTACAAAATATCAGAACAGATGAGATAGTTGTGCTGCTGATGTATATAAAATAGCTGAGGATTGTCTAGACTGGATACAATTGTTGCAAACTCTCAGCTGAGGGAAGTATTAGGTCTTTGTGGGTTTTTGGACTCTGAATATAAACCACGTTTGTATTCACTGACAGCAAACAGAGATCTGAAACACAAAATATATTAGAAATTGCATAACTTTTTATTATAAAACAAAACTTCATTTAGATAAAACCAGAGTTCCCCTTTAATTTTTTTTACTGTGGGGCTCTGGTATATCCACACTCTCTGCTGTCCTGTATGTTATCCTGCAATATTATATGGACCCCCATAGACATCAATCCCTATAGCTTGACATAGCAGAGGCCCTAATGGTGATGATGGGCTATACAATTATCATGGCCGCACAATTTTTCCACTGAAGCTTTGTAATATGAGCTGAGATCCAGATGGATATCAAATTAATATATCTTTAGGAAGGAAGGGAAACCATAATATCATATAATAGTCACTAGGTGGGCGGATACACATTGTAAATATATATATGTTCATATATGATCAACAAATTAATTTTCCATTACAATGATTGTAAGTTATATTAAAGGGGCACTAACCCTGAAAGATGGCCGCTTATAAAAGTGCAACTTCTAATATTATTCACATAACCACAGTGTGTCAGAGAATGCTGGGAGTTGTAGTCTCAACAGTTTTAGAGGGATTACATATTTCTCTCCTAGCATAAGTTATATTATAAAGGAATGACATCACTTCTCTCCTAATATAAATTATATTATAAAGGAGTGACATCACTTCTCTCCTAATATAAAAGTTATATTATAAAGGAATGACATCACTTCTCTCCTAATATAAGTTATATTATAAAGGAATGACATCACTTCTCTCCTAATATAAGTTATATTATAAAGAAATGACATCACTGATCTCCTAATATAAGTTATATTATAAAGGAATGACATCACTTCTCTCCTAACATAAGTAATATTAAAAAGGAATGACATCACTTCTCTCCTAATATAAGTTATATTATAAAGGAATGACATCACTTCTCTCCTTATATAAGTTATATTATAAAGGAATGACATCACTTCTCTCCTAATATAAGTTATATTATAAAGGAATGACATCACTTCTCTCCTAACATAAGTTATATTAAAAAGGAATGACATCACTTCTCTCCTAATATAAGTTATAATATAAAGGAATGACATCACTTCTCTCCTAATATAAGTTATATTATAAAGGAATGACATCACTTCTCTCCTAATATGTTGTATAATAAAGGAGTGACATCACTTCTCTCCTAATATAAGTTATAATATAAAGGAATGACATCACTGATCTCCTAATATAAGTTATATTATAAAGGAATGACATCACTTCTCTCCTAATATAAGTTATATTATAAAGGAATGACATCACTTCTCTCCTAATATAAATTATATTATAAAGGAATGACACCACTTCTCTCCTAATATAAGTTATATTATAAAGGAATGACATCACTTCTCTCCTAATATAAGTTATATTATAAAGGAGTGACATCACTTCTCTCCTAATATAAGTTATATTATAAAAGGAATGACATCACTTCTCTCCTAATACAAGTTATATTATAAAGGAATGACATCACTTCTCTCCTAATATAAATTATATTATAAAGGAATGACACCACTTCTCTCCTAATACAAGTTATATTATAAAGGAATGACATCACTTCTCTCCTAATATAAGTTATATTATAAAGGAATGACATCACTTCTCTCCTAATATAAGTTATATTATAAAGGAATGACATCACTTCTCTCCTAACATAAGTTATATTAAAAAGGAATGACATCACTTCTCTCCTAATATAAGTTATAATATAAAGGAATGACATCACTTCTCTCCTAATATAAGTTATATTATAAAGGAATGACATCACTTCTCTCCTAATATGTTGTATAATAAAGGAGTGACATCACTTCTCTCCTAATATAAGTTATAATATAAAGGAATGACATCACTGATCTCCTAATATAAGTTATATTATAAAGGAATGACATCACTTCTCTCCTAATATAAGTTATATTATAAAGGAGTGACATCACTTCTCTCCTAATATAAGTTATATTATAAAAGGAATGACATCACTTCTCTCCTAATACAAGTTATATTATAAAGGAATGACATCACTTCTCTCCTAATATAAATTATATTATAAAGGAATGACACCACTTCTCTCCTAATACAAGTTATATTATAAAGGAATGACATCACTTCTCTCCTAATATAAGTTATATTATAAAGGAATGACATCACTTCTCTCCTAATATAAATTATATTATAAAGGAATGACATCACTGATCTCCTAATATAAGTTATATTATAAAGGAATGACATCACTTCTCTCCTAATATAAGTTATATTATAAAGGAATGACATCACTTCTCTCCTAATATAAGTTATATTATAAAGGAATGACATCACTTCTCTCCTAACATAAGTTATATTAAAAAGGAATGACATCACTTCTCTCCTAATATAAGTTATAATATAAAGGAATGACATCACTTCTCTCCTAATATAAGTTATATTATAAAGGAATGACATCACTTCTCTCCTAATATGTTGTATAATAAAGGAGTGACATCACTTCTCTCCTAATATAAGTTATAATATAAAGGAATGACATCACTGATCTCCTAATATAAGTTATATTATAAAGGAATGACATCACTTCTCTCCTAATATAAGTTATATTATAAAGGAATGACATCACTTCTCTCCTAATATAAATTATATTATAAAGGAATGACACCACTTCTCTCCTAATATAAGTTATATTATAAAGGAATGACATCACTTCTCTCCTAATATAAGTTATATTATAAAGGAGTGACATCACTTCTCTCCTAATATAAGTTATATTATAAAAGGAATGACATCACTTCTCTCCTAATACAAGTTATATTATAAAGGAATGACATCACTTCTCTCCTAATATAAATTATATTATAAAGGAATGACACCACTTCTCTCCTAATACAAGTTATATTATAAAGGAATGACATCACTTCTCTCCTAATATAAGTTATATTATAAAGGAATGACATCACTTCTCTCCTAATATAAATTATATTATAAAGGAATGACATCACTGATCTCCTAATATAAGTTATATTATAAAGGAATGACATCACTTCTCTCCTAATATAAGTTATATTATAAAGAAATGACATCACTGATCTCCTAATATAAGTTATATTATAAAGGAATGACATCACTTCTCTCCTAATATAAGTTATATTATAAAGGAATGACATCACTTCTCTCCTAATATAAGTTATATTATAAAGGAGTGACATCACTTCTCTCCTAATATAAGTTATATTATAAAGGAATGACATCACTTCTCTCCTAATATAAGTTATATTATAAAGGAGTGACATCACTTCTCTCCTAATATAAGTTATATTATAAAGGAATGACATCACTTCTCTCCTAATACAAGTTATATTATAAAGGAATGACATCACTTCTCTCCTAATATAAATTATATTATAAAGGAATGACATCACTTCTCTCCTAATATAAGTTATATTATAAAGAAATTACATCACTGATCTCCTAATATAAGTTATATTATAAAGGAATGACATCACTTCTCTCCTAATATAAGTTATATTATAAAGAAATTACATCACTTCTTTCCTAATATAAATTATATTATAAAGGAATGACATCACTGATCTCCTAATATAAGTTATAATATAAAGGAATGACATTTCTTCTCTCCTAATAAGTTATATTATAAAGGAATGACATCACTTCTCTTCTAATATAAGTTATATTATAAAGGAGTGAAATCACTTGTCTTGAAATATAAGTGATATTTTGTAGGAATGACTTCACGGCTCTACAGTTCCCAGCAATGACGAGGCTCATCCTATTCTGAATCACTGAACTGACAAAAGATCTTCTCTACTATCACTGGAAGCTGTAGTTGTAAGGTCTCGGGAGATTTCCTCATGTATATAAAGCTATACGCTGCTTATATCTAAGTATGTAGGGAGGTTGCGACATACCTTCCATGATGCTACAGAGCCACCATTTCCACCTAGTAGACATATACAAGATCGTAATAGACATACAAAGATGATACGTGCAGAGAAGCCCTCTCCATGATCCGGACATTCAAGGTCCATGATGCTTTGCTACATGGTCCTGAATTCCAAGATGACCTA
The DNA here is from genome assembly GCF_050947455.1 of Rhinoderma darwinii. Lineage (NCBI taxonomy): Eukaryota > Metazoa > Chordata > Amphibia > Anura > Rhinodermatidae > Rhinoderma > Rhinoderma darwinii. The sequence goes on along the minus strand of NC_134698.1, from coordinate 6,676,296 downwards.
GCTGAGATTGGTTGTCTATCTAGTTTGGAGAACTTCCAATGTAGGAAAGAGTAATATTCCTAGAGATTACCACCCAATGATCTGACCCATAATGTTAAGTTTGGGCAGTAAATAGTCCAGGTCAGTTGGTATGACCCTTTAAAGGGGGTGTTCCAAACATAGATTTTTAAGACATATCTACTAGATATAAAGTTGTAATCTAGGTAGGGAAACCCACCAATTCAGAGAATGGAGATGATCAATCCCATTGGAAGAAATGGCCACGCACGTCTGGTCACCCTCAATTAAAGTGAATGAGAGATACGGAAATGCTGCTTTATGCCATTTTCTCCACCGAATATGGGGACCAGCTGGACCCCCACTGATCACACTTTCATGTAAGAAGACCTGGGCCATGGAGTAGAGATCCTCATGGGATCATGATAATTAAATTTAAAATTAGGGTTGAAGCTCCTCTGACATAAGGTCAAGGGAATATCTATAGTTCATTAGAAAGACTGGGCTTCTGGAATTTTGAGGGCAGAAAACATAGGAAAATAGCGGCAGGTTATGGTTGGTGGTTGACGTCCTCGGGTAAATTTGTGAAAAGGGTAGCAAAGAGCAGTTGATTGGTGTCAATAGGTCACCTGGTCTTTGGTAAAGTCAAAACTGGAGAGAGGGTCTCTGTAATACCTCAAAACCAGCACCCTCTTCATTTTTGTAAGGAGTATATGTGCCTATAGTCTATAGTATATCTAGGCGCTTGTCTACCCATCGTTTCAATCTTGCTGTAGGGTTCCAACGCCATGGACCCTGATGATCAGCAGAAAGAAAAGGCCATGGCACTTGCTGGAGTCTATGTGGTTGAGTCTATATGGTTGGGTCTATGTGGTTGGGTCTATGTGGTTGAGTCCATGTGGTTGGGTCCATGTGGTTGGGTCCATGTGGTTGGGTCCATGTGGTTGGGTCCATGTGGTTGGGTCCATGTGGTTGGGTCCATGTGGTTGGGTCCATGTGGTTGGGTCCATGTGGTTGGGTCCATGTGGTTGAGTCCATGTGGTTGAGTCCATGTGGTTGAGTCCATGTGGTTGAGTCCATGTGGTTGAGTCCATGTGGTTGAGTCCATGTGGTTGAGTCCATGTGGTTGAGTCCATGTGGTTGAGTCCATGTGGTTGAGTCTATGTAGTTCAGTCTACGTGGTTGAATCTATGTGGTTGAGTCTATGTGGTTGTGTCTGGTACCATTAAAGTGAATGGGGTTGAGTTTGGGCTGAGCTGCAGTACCAGTCATTACCTCATAAATGAGAGTAGTGCTCTGATTATTACTGCGGTAAAGCGTTCTGCTGATTGTGAGGATACTGGGGATCGGTCCCCCACTGATAACACACAAGGTCCATAGCGGAATATGTAGATGCATCATAAAGGGTTACTGCTCTGCGGCCATAGCTTTGAAGTGCTGAGGCCACTTTTCCATCTCACACTCACAATCTTTTTCGGCTCTTCTCTGTCTGCGGACCCTTGGGAAACAGACGCATCAAACCCATTTAAGGCTTGAATCAATTTCAAAAGTGAATTAGCCGCTTCTTACAGCCTGGCGCGGGGGAACAAGCTCTAATGAAGTGCGGCTCTTCCAAACACTCTCTTTTCTTGCCTTAGTTAAAGTTGAGAAAATGCAGTTATGCATATTGTAGAAAAACAATCTTAAGAACGCCGATTCCCGGCTGCCGTTAACCCCTGAAGAGCCAGAACGGCTCCATGAATAGGTTCCCAAAGTGCAGTGACCAGGATAGGGACCAGTCTAGGTAATGCCAGGGCCACATCTGCCATCAAACTTGGTTTTCCGTGACTTTAATATTGATGGCGAATTCTTAGTAGAAGACATCAATGTTTTATCGACAAGGGTCCAATGCCCCTGAAGATCAGCTGAATGAAGAGGTTGCAATGTTCCAATGAGCACCACGTCCCCTTCAATGTTTGCCTAGGCACGACGCCGTCTATATGGTTGTGGCTGTGCCTGGTACTACAGCTCGTTGCAGCTCAGTCCTATTAAAGTGAATAGGACTGAGTTGCAGTACCAGGCACAGCCACAATACGGCGCTGTGCCTAGGCAAACAATAAAAGGGACACGGCACCTCGTAAACTCCGTCAGTTCAGACTAATTTTGGCCATACACATTAGATGTGTTTCAGCCAAACCCAGAGATTTTGGCAAGACCGGCTGACAATCTAATGTGTATGCCGGCGTACCGACTCTCCCCCGACAGCAGATCTCGGGGGAGGGAAGGGTCCAGCATGGTGAACTTCAACATGCCCAATCCTTCTGTTCATTAGTAGATAAACCGCTGCCAGAGGAGTCTGGCAGCGGCCTTTTTCCTTCTCCCTACGCCGAGCCGAGCGTGCATGTGTATAGCGAAGTCGGGAGGAATAGTTTTATAGCCAGTCAGACTCTGTTCACATCCGCATTGTGGATTTCATTTTTCTCATCCATCATAGAAAATACAGAATTCAAGCTGTGTCGGACCCATTTAACTTATAATGGGCTCCGTTTGGTTCCAAAATGGTGCCCCTCGATTTGGCAGAAAATATTGCGCTGCAAGCTTCGCCATTTTTTCAGAAAATTAAGATGGAATTTGTGACGAAGGCTCCAACCCAGATAAGAACTCCTTGAACTGATCCTGAGTTACAGCCAATATTTAAGTCCAGAGCTATATTCATAGTTCTTCCGTCTTCAGAGCTCAAATCTCTCAGCATCTCCTTCCTGTTCAGTGTCTGCACATAACTTGCTCTGGAGATATGCGTTCTGGGGTGTGCAGTCTTTACACCACCACTATAGGATGTATAAAAGACTTATTGTCCCACTGAATTATGGGAGCTCAGATAAGTTCAGCTTAATAGTAAAGTTTCTTTCACTGGGGGAGGAGCTTTTTCTGCTGACTGGTTCACTTTATGCTTCTGCTGAAAAAACATGGGACATTTTTTATTTTTTTTTTGTGAGGAGACACTTATGGTGGGATAATTCACTATCGAGCACATCCTTAGGGATCTATTTACCCAGATCTTATCCGGATTCGGGCTCTTAGTGAAAGATTGTAATGACACGAATCGCTCACGTATGTTTATATAGCAAATAAGGAGATGGAAGCAGCTATTATATCACAAGAGGAGCCTCCTGTTTAGACAACCTTCCCGTCACCTTTGATGTTTAATTTTTCAAATTTTATCGAGTCTGAGACTCACGGAGATAAGTGGCTGATGTCACGGTGTTACCATGGTATGGGTTTTGGAGGGACTATGTCAACACTGACGAATTTCCCTGCCTAGAAGTCCCATAATATTACCAATTTTACTTCTTCCTAACAGTGCTCTCAATATCACAGTAAAATTCCATTAATCGGTCACCAATGGGATCTGATAGGTGCCGGATTGTCAAATATTCTGGATTATTGGAGAGTTATACAAAAATATACAACACACACTTCTAAGGGTAGATAGAGACCCTCTAAAAGAAAACCCAAAATAAAATGTTAACACACATGCAGCAGATTATCAGAATTATGGTATGCCAGATTAAAGGAATTATTCTGAAACTTTAATATCATATCTATGACCTTTTAACCTGTCGCTGAACTACAAATCATGCAGACACTGAACAAGTAGGGAATGCCGAGAGATTTCAGCTCTGAAGCCTAGTTTTATGAATGTGCCAGAATATGTTCTGTGTAGAGCCCTGAAGGATATAATAAGGGATGAAGAAATGTATATTCTCTATAGTATTAAGTATATATTGAAAAGGGTTGTAATCTCCCCTGTTCTTACCCCCCATTAGCCAGAGCAGCGCTCACCATGCAGGATACTATATATCTGTCCACTGTGAATGTATCAGCAGGTTGTTCCAAGGTTAACAGATGATTTCTGGGGGTTCATCAGTCACCCCCTAACATATAGCTCATAATTGAGAGAGATGCCAAATGTAAGGGTGTTGATCAGGATGGACAACCCCTTTAAAGAAACACTGCAGGCTGAAATATACACAGTATATTCATTAATGCAGGGAATAAGGGGGCGGAGCATGACACAGGGATTCGAAGAACACCAAAGAGAGATTCCTTGTGTCATGCCCCGCCCCCTCAGGTCCTCAGGCATAACACAGGGTGTCAGTTCTGTCTAATAGTCTTCTTCATGATATTAAATTCTGAGTTCTGGGCATCTTTTATCTTGGTAATAAACATGGTGAAATGACATAGGGCTTTGTGAGGTTTTTCATTAGAACAAAGCTAAAGGAAAAACGATCATAGATTTTTCTACATATATATTTCCATGGCTCATATACAACATGTCAATCAATAAGGTAGAACTTACGGTTGATTCCAAACTTAGAATGTCGTCCACACTTATTAAGTACAATCAGCATAATGAGAAGGAACATGCAGGCAAAGACGGCCAGGCCCACCGCCACAGAGACCTGATGGAAAACACAAACTCCACAGTCAAAACTCTCAGCTTCACGTAAATGCACATTACATGCATTTTATTACATATTTTGTACTGATCCTGAGTTACATCCTGTATTATACTCCAGAGCTGCACTCACTATTCTGCTGGTGTAGTCACTGTGTACATACATACATTACTTATCATGTACTGATCCTAAGTTACATCCTGTATTATACTCCAGAGCTGCACTCACTATTCTGCTGATGGAGTCACTGTGTACATACATTACTTATCCTGTACTGATCCTGAGTTATATCCTGTATTATACTCCAGAGCTGCACTCACTATTCTGCTGGTGGAGTCACTGTGTACATACATTACATTACTTATCCTGTACTGATCCTGAGTTACATCCTGTATTATACTCCAGAGCTGCACTCACTATTCTGCTGGTGGAGTCACTGTGTACATACATTACATTACTTATCCTGTACTGATCCTGAGTTACATCCTGTATTATACTCCAGAGCTGTACTCACTATTCTGCTGTACAATACACTTCCCAGAATATAAATCAGCAGAGACACTAAATAAGCCAGAAATGCTGGGAGATTTCTGCTCTGAAGCCTGCAGAATTGTTAATGCAGTTGTGGACTACAATACATTCTGTTACTCAGGGAAAGATACATAATGAAATGCATTTACTAATTTCTTTATATCAATTGTAAAATGATGTTCAATGGGGGGCATATATGTCTTAAGCCACACCCACCAAACTGAAAACTGTCAGCAAGTAGGGTAAACCAATACGGCAGTGCTTGTACTTACACCGTTTTTAGCTTCAAATCTACTGCCTGCACTGATTTTAATAAATGTTCATTTCCAGGGACCACAGTTTGACCTGTCTTCCCCACAACACAACGGCTCTTAGGATGTGTTATAAAATATATTATAATGCTGCCATCAGCCATATTTATTACTTAGTGGTTTCTGCTTTTGCCTCAGGCCAGAATATTTTTTTTTTATAAATTACCAACAAATTAACACACTGTCAACAGAGCATCAATTACGTCTTCAATTACCTCCAGCCATGTAATTACGCTGCTGTGTGAGCGTCCTGCGGTTCTACGTGCCGGTAACCTGAGGTTTGTGTTTTATGCCGCAACATCAACAATTTTCAAGGTAACAAACTCACCCCAAATGTATTGTCCTCCACCGTCTCCACTGGGTTGACATACGTGCTGTTGCCTCCGCCTGTTGTATATAAGTTGTTATAGCTATATTAATCACATTCAATTAATTGCACTATACGTATTACAGTATACATCCACTTTTGACCACCAGTAGTTTCAAGTCACTGTGTACATGTAGATTCTGAGTATTATACTCCAGAGCTGCACTCACTATTCTGCTGGTGGAGTCACTGTTTACATACATTACATTACTTATTATGTACTGATCCTGAGTTCCATCCTGTATTATACACCAGAGCTGCACTCACTATTCTGCTGGCGGAGTCACTGTGTACATACATTACATTATTTATCCTGTACTGATCCTGAGTTACATCCTGTAATATACTCCAGAGCCTGCACTCACTATTCTGCTGGTGGAGTCACTGTGTACATACATTACTTATCCTGTACTGATCCGGAGTTACATCCTGTATTATACTCCAGAGCTGTGCTCACTATTCTGCTGGTGGAGACACTGTGTACATACATTATATTACTTATCCTGTACTGATCCGGAGTCACATCCTGTATTATACTCCAGAGCTGCACTCAGTATATGCCGTGGAGTCACTGTGTACATATAATACATTACTTAACTTGTACTGATCCTGAGTTACAGCCTATACTATGCTCCAGAGCTGCACTCACAATTCTGTAGGCTTCAGATAGAATCTCTGTGCATTCCCTGCATGTTCAGTGTCTGCACAGAGCTTGCTCTGTAGATTTACATAATGGGAAGTGTAATCTACACCAGGTACTGTACAGTAATCTGATGTAGGTAAAACGAACTGTTTGACTACATTATTGAAGCCAAGGTGCACATACCCTTTAAGGAGTGATTATATATTTTAGTTCCTATTGAAATGCAATAAAGGCTATGTAAACCTTTGAGCACATTTTTTTTTTTTAAATAAAACAATGTATTAAAGTATTTAAAACCAATTTTTAATAGTTTTTTTTATTATTATTTTACTTTTTGATACAGATTCTATGTATCCCGGATACATGAAAGCTGTATCTTGCGCTCAGAACCGAATCCGTCAGGTCAGCGTGACTTGCGGCTTCGGTGACCGCTGGTCCTGCGTGTCTCTGAATCGCAGGATCCACCTGTTATCGATCACATCTAAGTTACACATTTCTATTTATGGGGTATTGCCAATCATAATAAAAATAAAAACATACAAAGTCACATAATCCCAAAACTGCTTATCGTAATATAAATAAATTAATGTATTTTTACGGTTTCCAATTTTGCAACAAATTTTTTTTTAGTGTTCCAATGCATCTATGGTGAAAAGCGAAGTCAATTTGCAAATAATGTTGATTAAAAATCTTCTACCGTTTTGTGTATACAGCTCCTATGCAGACCAGGTCCAGTGTCAGGTTTCCGGACATAGGAGAAGCCATAGACTATTACAAATGTACCCATCAAGCACCATATAAATTTATAGGCTCCATTTTGTCGTAGTCCAGAAAGCCTCCAGGCAGGACTGATTCAGCAGCTAAATTATTATTTTATTGCATTTGCCTGGGCAAGGGAAGGAGCTAATCTATTTTATAAAGTTCGCGAAATACTTCTTATTATATTAGCCGCAATCATGTTTAAGGTCAAAAGCAGAAATCATAAATGACAGAAGGTGTCCAACAATAACCGGTGTATAAAGCAGGAGCTTATCTTGTCCCTTGCCTTAAAGGGGAAGTGAATTATTAATATATTCATTCCTTAATGGGGTTTTCCAGTCACAAGAAGTTATCTGTTCGATCTGTGGGGGTCCGACTGCTGAGCAGTTTTTGCCAGTCCGATAGTCTTTGAATGGATTGGCAGGGCGCATCCTGTGCGGAACGGGGGACAAAGAACCACCATTCTGGCGATCAGTGGGGGTCCCAGAGGTCGGTGCTCCATCAATCTAACAGTTATCACCTGTATAATGGATAGGTGATAACTTCTTGTAACTGGAATACCCCTTTAAAGGGTTATACACCAAGGACAACCCCCTTAATGAGACAGAGCCCCTGATAGTAAGCTGATCTCCGGGGGTCTGACTACTAGCACAAGTTGTATTATATATCAACAATTAAAGCCAATGGGCTTTATTCCAGAAACAGCGCCACTCTTGTCCATGGGCTGTGTCTGGTATTGCTGCTCATCTTTCAAGTGAATGGAGCTGGAAAGCCTAGTTATAGTCAAATTTTACCAAATGCACGTAAAGTCAACCATAGATCTGAAAACATAGCAGAATATCTTACCAGATGGGGACAGCGATACTGTAAATGAAAAAGACACAACATATAATTACAATAAACTCAACTCAAAGCGTAAAGTAATATTATACTAACTTAAGTCAGATGAAAGATCTACATTTTCTACATAGTGGAGAATATTTTAAGGTGCTGCTTATACATCAACAAGTAACCCTAAAGATGGTGGCATAAGGATAATATATATTCCCGCCGCTCCCCTTCATTCTTATGGAGAGTGACCATCCATGAGTGACCACCCCTTCAGCCAGGAAACAGGGGTGACCACCATTCACGCTTGCATCACATGTTTCACTGACGGTTGTTGTTATTATATATTCTTTGCAGTTTGGCTGAAATTTTAATTACATGATGCACTTTGCATTGCATTCTGGGAGATATATGTAAATTAGCATTTGTTTTCATTGCAAATGTAAGCATTTCTCACCTGGAATGGGCTCCTCTGGGTTAAAGTCAAACGGATTATTCATAAAGATACTGTAGACACTCTTGTTGTCCTCCCCGAGCCGATTCTTCACCAGTAGCGTGTAATTACCATTATTGACATGCGTTGGATTATTAAAGTATAAGCAGCCATGGATAAGGGTCCCATTTTCTCTGTACTCAAGCTGCCTTGTGAATATGTAGGTGTTCATGAGTAGAATCTCTCCATTTAACTGCCAGCTAACCTCCGGGGCAGGGTTCCCATCAATTGTATAGGGGATACAGGAGTGATGTTGATGAATCACCTCACCCAAGTCAACTATTACTGCCGGAACTAGGAAAGAGAGAAAAGGAGTAAATAATTTTTTCAAAAAGTCAAAAACTCTATCTAGTGAACCACAAAAGTCCAAACTGGAGAAACGGGGCGAGAAATTGGGAAAGGAACTATAGCATATTCCCAAATTTAAGGTTGCACAAGACATACTATGTAGGAGTCTAACCATCCTAAGTATAGAGGTAGAGACATCATAGACCATGGCCTACAATGTGATATTGATGTTGGCCTTTCGGACTGAGCATCTAGAATGCCCTAGGAGATTAATTTTTAGCTTCATGATGTTGGCATCTACACACCCCTACTATCAAGGGCGGGTGGACACCATACACCATAATAATGGCAGCTAAAGCCTAGTGCCACGGTAGGTCTACTACCACCTAAGCTAGCTCTAAATGGCTCTCGATAGGATGAGAGTGTGAAGTATTGTGGAACAGTTGTAACAGCCCAGAAGGTGACGTTAGAGTTAAACTTCATCTCTATAATATTTCCTACTACGATTCCATTAGGTTTTCTGTGGGTATTGGTTCTCTGAATTAATTAGAAGGTTTTTCCATTGAGTGAGATTTTCTTCCCATAAGTCAGGATGAGCGGGGTCTGCCGGGAAGAAATGAATCCCTGCCTAAAATGAAGACTGTTCCATCGTGACGCTCCCCGGAAGTCATTATCTGGTTTTGGGCAACATAAACTGGTCAACCAACTGGGACAACGTTAGAGAGTCAAAACAAGTACAGGTTATGTACAAAAAGACTCATTTTTATAGTCTCAGCTGATATTATATGGGCAGTCGACATCCTTCAGTCCAATAGTTCATTTATTGGACACTGTCTGACCAAGACGGTATAAGCTAGCCCTTGAGGTATTATTTGGTGCAATTTAAGTGGCTCTATAACTATTTCTTATGTCTCTTGACAGATATGTATGGTTGATACAAGCCAAGGTCACTGTATCTCTCATCTGACCATCATGCTATATTAATCCCTCTACCCTGTGTCCGTGACTGCTCTTGTTGTCCATTCCCATTCATTATCCAAACTTATATCTCGCGTCTACAATCCTCTCCACAGTGCTGCATCTTCCTACATCTCTTCCCTCATCTCTGTCTACTGCCCTACCCGTGCTCTATGATTAACATCCTTCATAATCCAAACCTCCTGTCTCCAGAACTTCTCTCGTGCTGCACCAGTTCACTGGAATGCCCTACCCCAGACAATCAGATTACTTCCCAACAACCACAGTTTTAATCGTACCCTAAAAACACCATTTTATGGAGGCCTGCCATGTTTCCTAATTTAACTCCTCACCTTTTAACACCCCTCTACTTTATTCCACAGAATCCGATCCCTCCCTTCAGCAATATCCTACAGACTTTGTCTATACAGGTACCTTCTGAAATGTAAAGTGCTGCGGAATGTATATAAAGATTATTATTATCATCATTGTGTCTGGTCAGACCGGTTCAGGCCACCCAGTTCCAAGAAGATAAAGTCTCAGTCCAATCTATGAGATGGTCAAAAGACGATTGTTGACTGTTGATTGCCTTCAGGTCACCCCATTTACCGACAGATAACCCTCACATTCACCATTAATTTACTCGAAGAATAGGAACCGTTAACTGTTCTTCCCTCTTGCATATGATCTTTTGACCAATCTACCTTATGGTGAATAATTTTATTCTCCATGTGGATTCAAGGTAAGCATGGACCAAATCTTCTCGCATCAGTCAATATATCGACTGCATCACTACAGAAACCTCTAGGTTATGCTACGAATACTTAGAACTCAAAGTTTGAAGGTGAACTTACAGTGGACATCTATCTGAACTGACTTTTTGGTGGGACCAGCCATGTTCTCAGCCCAACAGCTGACATCACGCTTGTTGAACCCCGAAGAGATGTTGAAAAGGTGCAGGAAGATCTCGATATAAGGACCATCAGACTGCTGCAAAGGAACAACATTGAGAAGAGTGCACAGATTGTTTTCTCCACCCTGTGTAGATAGCGGAAAACTACAACATGATGTTCACAAATGAAGTCCTTCAACATCTCCAGTAAAAGCCCATGGGAAACCACTACAATCTAGGCAAAAGTTGTAAGTATAACTTTTTGCATTGCACCCTCATGCGACATTCTCAGATAACTAACCCTTAGAGAATCATTTCTGATCATGTTCAATCTACCAGGGGTTGGAACCATCAACATTTTTTTATGGCAAGCTTTGAAGAAATGATAGTAAACATTTGAATACCTCAATTTCATACTGTGCATTCAGATCTGGTAAAATCCAGGTAGCCGTTGGCATAGGCTGACCGGCTACATTACACTGAAGGGTCAGGTTGTCGCCATGAAGAACTGTAAGATTTTGTTCTGCAATGTAGACTTCTGGGCGATCTAAAAGAAAAAACATACAACATGCTATAAACCTTAGTGGTCCCAATATATAAACACATTCCGGGACACATGGGATGCCTACCACACTGGGAGATGTTGTCATCTTCTATGAAAATCTCCACCCCGTATTTCCAACAGCTTAGGGATTGGTTTCCAAGATCAGCCCAACCTTCATCCCTACGAATCTGAATCCACCGAACTTCACAGGAACATTGGAACGGGTTTTCAGTTAGGACTCTAGCAGAGGAAGAAGTTAAAAAAGAATAAACTCAAGGTGCGCATGATGGTCCACCTTCTCAGAATACAAAATCATGGATAGAAGGACAGATAAGTCGTAGATCATGGATGAGACAGAAGTTCTTCTTCATGCCAACCTCACGAAAGGTATGGATTCTTCTTGATAAGATCCAGTCTTAAGGGGAAATGCTCCTTTGGAAAAGTACGCAAAGTCCATCAGAACCGACTCTGTACTAACGAAGAGCAACAACACCGAGACAGTGCTGTCTACAGATGGTCTCTGGTTTGGCTGATCAGCTGAGCCATGTTTCGAAGGTCTTTAAGGGGTTAATTGATATATAGTATAGTCACCTATAGATGGCACTAGAGATGCAGTATTATTTATGGAGATAGAGAAGAGTTGAGCTATTTTGCATTCAATTGTTCAATGTCAACAATAAACCCCGATGGAGAGATGATCCTACCCCTTACCGTTTGAGGAGCAGGGTCGTATACTATAATAGCTTATAGGACATGCATTCGAAATAAGTACTTGTCTTCAGAGATAGTCACATATAATAGTAATTATCATGGTAAGAAAAAAAAAGGTTGACCTACAACTCCTGAAGAGGTAGACCATGAAATGTCCTCCAAGACAGCGAGACCAGTGAATTAGAAGACAGGTTACTGTTGAAAGAAGAAGAAAAATCAGCTTAGACAAGACGCCAAACACATGTGTTCTGCTGTGACGAGACAGAAGACTACAGTTGTCAACAGTCGAAGGAAGAGGAAGGTTAAAGGGCGAAGAGTTGGGTTCCTCAAGACACACGACCGCTTGTGATGGATCTAAAACTATAGCATGACCTCCTGATAGATGCCAGAGTTTTCACTGTAGAAATTATTTTTTCTAACCTCCAAAGGAACAAAAGAAAAGCCCTACAAGAGACCTTTTTAATGATTTCCAGGTAAAGACCAATTGTTAGGACAAGATCTTTCATCTGTATACACTTGGAGCTTCTACAGCACCGGGGTTGACTACTTATGCAAACAGAACCGGCGGCACAGCTCAATAAGTGAATGGGGCCTGCACAGACGGTCACCAGGAGCGGTCATTTCCAGAGGAAAAAATTGAAATGGGTCACAGCGCCAAAACCAGCGCTGCGGTCCCTTCATTCTCAGGGTCAATGGCGCTACCGGGATTTGGGCCACCATCGATCAGAAAGTGGTGGCGTATCATAGCGATATGCCATCAGTTTATGAGAAGGCAGAACCAAGTGTCATTTGTTAGCCAGACACATCTGTAGATTTTTTTTAGGGGTTGAATACTTTTGCAAGACACTGTATACATACTTCAATGCAACAAGACTATCTAAGGAATCGGCAAATTTTTCAAATTTTTTTTCATTTCACCTCCCTTCATCTATATTTTTATATTGCTTTTATGTATTTTTCGCCTGCTATCATGTAGGTGACAAAAGATCTAATCAGCTGTAAATAAGACCGCGCGTGCCTCCATTTGTAGGCCGATTTGCACACAGCCCTGGGTAGTGAGGACGGATACATTTCAGCTCTCGTCAGGTCAATGATTGTCCACAGGGGAGTACAAATGAGCGCTCGCTGTCAGTCCCCACACTAAGTCCCCGCTGTACCCAGCTGCTGAGAGATAGTGTTTGGCTGTAACCATTGATTTCAGCAAACAAGACATCTGACAGGAATCACTTTTCACTGTCACTTATTACTCAGAGACCGAAGACGAGTCGTAACACCTGGAAAAACAACGCCAAGAATATGACCGCCATTAGGAAAAATAAGACAAAAACGTGACATTATTACCTCTAAATATATATTACTTGTTTCATTATAGTTCAACTTAATGTTATAATTAATTCTTGTAATAAAAAATATAATTATTTATAATAATAATAATTATAATTCTTTTTATTAATATTATTAGTAGTAGTATTAGGCGCAATATCATTATTATTATTAGTAGTATATGAGAAGCAGTAGTAGTATCATGATTATTTATTTTACAAATTAGAATTATTATAATATTTTTAGGTATTTATAAAAATTATTTTTATTTATTTATTATACAAAATATTTTTTTAGATATACTTTTATTTTTTCTTTAACTTTAACTCTTTTTAGGAGCTCTGTAAAATGTCTCCCAAATTATTGTTACATGTTTTATATACATATATATATATATATATATATATATATATATATATATATATATATATATATATATATATACAAATATATTTATTTATTTTTTATATATATATATATATATATATATTTTTTTTTATTTTTTATTTTTTTTTTATTTTTTTTTAAAGATAATTTATATGAAACGGAATTTCAATTATATGCTATACCTATGAAGAAAAAAAAATCACTTTACATACGTATGTTTCTTATCTTTTTAATGTATTCATGTATGTATTTTCACTTGTGTCGTTTTTTACATATTTAGTCTATATATATATATATATATATATATATATATATATATATATATAAAAAATATATAGGTCTGCTTTTCAGAATCTAAAATAAAAAAATTATGATATTTTTTGCTTTCACGAAATATAATACCTAAATGTAACCTTGGAACCATCATATATATTAATTACAATACGGATAAATGTGTCAATTTATTATTAGGATTATCTCATATAGTGCTTAAATAAGAGCGCATACCTTTCCTAAATACTACAGTATTTTATTTAAAAAAAATCTGCTTTTAAATTATACCCCCAAAAAATTCAAAAATCTAAAAAAAAATTACGAATAAAAAGTTAAAAACTTTAATAATAAGAACTATTGAATTTCTGCTTTTCGGGATAGGAGGTCCAGCTGATTGATGATAGTAAAATATTAAGACTCCCCTCCTATGATGAATTCGATACCTACAATAACATTTTGCTTGGCAGAAGATCCGCTTCACAGAAGCCCATTGTTTCACACGAGGTGGAAGAAGCTGAAGTCAATAACTTAATGCAGTGTCCAGCAGAGATCTTACAGAACGTAGCCTGCGGACACGGTGTTTATATTCCCATAATAACATTTTATTATCCTACTTTCCCAGTCATAGGATTTATTTCATAGACCTGTTAACCCCATAATTTAAAAAAAAAAAAATTTTTAATTTTAATTCAGTAATTTTCTCCTTACTATGACCTATGCCTACTCTAAAACCTAAATCTATCTAATCTCCATTTGGTATTCAAAAAAATGCATTTATTGCTCCCTGCTGACATCACTTCCTGTGACATTAGAACATCTGATGAGCGGGAGCGGAAGGTCTGTATCGGGGAAAGGACCAGAAGTTTGGTGACCTACATGGATTCCATTCATGGTCTTGTAGAGAAGTGGTCGGATCAAAGAAGAAGACCAATACAGATACTGTATAAGGGAATTGGAAATCCATCACACAAAAATCTACTCTAGTGCCGGGGCGGTCTTCTCAAACAGTTGGTCTTTTGGAGAGGTTTATATTATCCAAAGTGGACAACCCCTTTAAGGAAGGTTCTCGGATATTTTCAGGACGATTGGAATTATGGAATGGAACTATCAAAGCATATCAAATATGAAAATACATTGTTCTGTGTGTTGTATATCTCATGGATAAGAGAAGACTTTGATATCCATCCTCAGGACGTGATGTGTTCTTCAAAACAGAGCTGCCTCGACCCCAGGTCCTCTGTTTAGCGGCCTGTAGCCAAAACAATCACAAACGGAACTGAAAACCCAAACAAAGCAAAACGATGATGTACACGAAAAGGCAAAAAACACAAATAAAAAAATAACAACTACAAGATCTAAACCTAGATTATAACCAGCCACAGATGAGGGACCTTTGGAGAGTGGGAGAGTTCCCTCAGAACATCAGGAACCTTCATCTCCCCCTCTTTATAGGGACAGGACCGGCGGGGAGTTGATTTTGTTTTTGTTTGTGATTGTTTATGCTTTTGTCACTTGGAATTGACATGATGGGTCATAAATGATCGTGCGGTAAGGGTTTCAATTATTTTTGTCTTCCCTCTGAATCTTCAGTCCAGTATGAAGTCTTCGTTCAACCTTGTTTCCCCATGTGTAATGAGTTGTACATCCTTGATCAAGCCATAAAAATTACCATCACTGCCCAAAATTTTTTCTTTTTCCTATGTACTTTGTACTCAACATCAGAACTCCATCAGAGAACCCAGATGTTTGAGTGCAGTTCCAGTCAAAAGTTATATTAAAATCAGTTGTAGCAGTAAACAGGCCTCCAGAGCACATATTTTATATTCTCTTTATCCTGGGAGGAGCTTTGTCTTGTGCTCATTATCGCCCCCTGCTGAGTGATTCGCTTTATGAGCTGCCATGAGGACCGGGGGAAGGGAAGTGACAACAGCTCTGAGGACATTTCTGGCTCAGCAAATTTGTTGTCACTTTTCAATCCCAAATTGCATATGATTATTACACTAGTATTAACTACAACAATTATGCTGCCCCCTATAGACAAGAAGAAGAACTGCCACAATTGTTTCATTTTATTTGCCCTAGCTTATTTCAATGAAATGGGGGCCAGTGTTTCTCTACTATTGAGTTGTGTTTTGGAGCACTATATTGGTACCTGCAAGCCCATCTTTATTTTTACTGTTGTGTATATTGTATAATAAGATCCAATATGTTAAAACGGCACAACTTTGACAAATCTAATATTATACAGTAGTGGTTGCCCCATGTCAGACAAGTTTCACTCATCTGTGAGTTTGATTAGAAAATAAAAACTTTGGAGCTGATTGGTTGACATAGATCTCAGCGATCACCTGTAATCTCTGAGGGAACCTGGTAGAAAGTGTTTAATTCTCCTGCAGTGCCACCACAGGGGAAATGAGGCATTACACAGTGCCAATTGAAATTAATGGGTTGTCCATATGATTCAGTCATGTAGGGTCTTCCAGAGCGAAAGACACTCTTTGTAGGCGCTTTCAATTCTGGCTGGTGAATAAGGGTCCTGAACAGTGGATTTCCTTAATAGGATATCTTAAAATAAGGTTTCTATACCAGATAACCCCTTTAAGAAAGCAACTAAAAGATTTGAAATATAACAAGGATTTATGCTACTGTATGTCCCCAATTAAACCCCATGATGATGGAAAATAGTTCCATCTGTACCAGGAAGGATCTGGTAAATTCTCTGGAGGATAAATATGGTGCCAAGGGATGAAGAAGTGCCTACCTATGAAAAACATATTCCCATCAAACTTTAAAAAATAAAAGGGCTTTTTTTTTAAATTTAATTACATATTCAAATCACCTCATCGGTGAGAACTCCATTAGTGGCGGGGTCCCTGCCAGCAACGCTCTCCTGCAATTAGGAACGCTCCAGGAGAACACTTAATAAGTTTGCAGAACAACAAAACAAGTGCTCAATAAGCCATTTTATTAATGACAAGGCAAAATCAGCCCAACGAAGCACAAAATCCTCAGAGAGCTCCGAGGAGATCAGTGGTAGGAAGTAATATGGAAAACTAGGCGTGTGGGGAGCTTAAAATAATTGTACCTACGTAGCCTCCAACTGATTGCACCATATCTACAGGAGAGAGGCCCTCTTCCCTACCAAAATCAAAAAAACTTTCCCCTTTCTGGTGAGAGTTCAAACCCCTGGGTTCCCCTATGACTAGGGCTAAATAATGTTACATAGCCTATGTGGTCCTGGGACAGAGGAAGAACTGACACACTCCCAAATTACAATTTCTGACTCATTTGGGTTAGGGACAATTCTTTTCTGTTAGATGGGTCCCCTGACATTAAGCTGATCACAGGGTTCCCCACTGCTGGGAATCCTAGCGATCAGCTGTGATCTTCAGGGGAACTAGGTAAGTGTTTTATTCCCCTGCAGCACCTCCACAGGAGAAAAGGGGCATTACACAATTTCAATTAAAACCAATGGACTGTCGGTAAAATGCATGGACATGCCTGCTCCTTATGAAAGAGAGACACTCTTTGTAGACACTCTATTCTGGCTAAGAGATGAGGGTCATAAATAGGGGCTCCCGCTCTATTAACCAAGAATTCCCTAATAGTGAGTTGTCCTCAGATGAAATATCCAATCTTTAAAGGGGCTTTGTACATTAATGTGAATTGTATTCTTATGAGTGGAGGTCATTGATTCTCTTTTTCAGATTCCAATGTCATGTCCTATGTTGGGTAGACACCCTTGCCTTACAAAGTGCATGCACAATATCTAAAATTCACTTACATATGAGTCATCCGAGGGTTCATGTGAAAAGCATCTTCAGAAATATACTTCAACCCGGTGTTAGAAATAGTCCTGTGTGAAGAAAATAAACTTCAGTACACTTAAAGAGCATGTTAGTCTGTTTTTTCCAGGAAACAGCGCCACACTTGTCTATAGGCTGTGACTGGTATTGCAGCTAAACTCCATTAACTGGTTCTCGCCCTGTCCTTAGGTTGAGTAGATGCAAAATGGAGTATTGTGCCAATAGGAGGCGTTATGACAAAATAAGGGACTTTTTAATCCCTAAAACCCTACAGTGTCTGGAACAGCTACAACAATATATTAACATTAGTTTAATTTAAAAAAAAATGTATACATGGAATTTGGACTGTCTGACAATGAAAAATGGGCCTTCAAGGCTGTCTTACATTCTCTGTAAGAAAACCAGGAATGCTGGAGTGAACTTTTTGTCTCCGTTCTGGCCCTAATTATGCTCGTTTCATTCCACCCCAGGCTCAAGGTCATGTCCCTTTTCTTCACACTTCCTGAATCATTTGTCTTATTTCCCCCTTATGGCACCAAGAGACATGATGACAAGGAGAATTAATGTCTCTCCACCCAAAGACAAGTAAAGGATAGAGCGTAGAGTCGAGTACTCACAGATTTTTTAGTTCTCTGAAGTTCTTCATGTCCATCTGAGTTAGGTTCAACAAGTCCTTCTGGTTCTCGATCACACTGTTGGATAGGACACAAACGTCAATCAAGATTTAAGGATTCCCCGAGGAGGAAGAGATTCTCAAGGCTTCGATGTCTACTTTACAATGTCACTAAGGATACATAGTTTGGGTCATTATACTATAATGCTTCACTGGGCAAAATCCTTTGCCTGTCGTTGACCTCTACAGTCTCATGGAAAATGATTAGTGTCATTAGAGGAGGACATTGTTAGAAAGACGCCCCCACAAAATATTCTGTAGTTGTAGTCAATTTGAGACCTTGCAGTCCAAGACTTACGGTATGCGTCAGAATTTTTGAAAATCGATAAAAATGATAAGTTCTAATAGTTTTACTGTTTTAATGGTTACCAAGAAATTCTACACCTAGTCCCTTAAATATTCCTTAAAGGGGTATTCCCAATTCAGACACTTATGGCATATCCTGTAGAGTTGGGAATACCCCTTCAACTATTCCTTTCTCTAAGCCTTAAAGCCCCGTCCCAATCCTTTAACCCTGTTCCCCTTATTTGCCCCGGTCACAGGTCTCTATTATCCTATGCCTCTCATTCCTAGACAACCTCGAGCGAGCCTACCAACTTCCTCTCACTTCACTTTGCTCCCAATCCCGAATTGATTCTTAAAAAAAATAAAAATAAATCTCCAGTCCATAAATATATATAAAATATCCCCGTGAAATGTAGAATATAACTCAAAGACTGGGAGAAAAATCTCTACATAAATTTGCGAACTGGCCTCAATTTCTGTCTCTATACACCAGACAAGTAAATCTTCTACTTTGATGTACAATGAATATTTTTGAAATTATTAAGATAAAGCTCTGTGTCTTAAACCAGGACCACCCGCTTATAAAACTCTTCAGTAGTCAGAACCTCCAGTGAAGACCACCTGAACTTTGTTTCTCCCCTTTGAGAGTTCACAGCTGCACAATTGTTGGCCAGTCGGGGGTCTCAGATCGAAAATCCTTTGAAGATTCCCGAAAGGGTTATTGTGCAATGACATTAATAAATAACCAGATTAGGAAGTAAATAATTTTGCTCTGTTGGGAGTGGGAGTCACATCTGGAGGAAGCTCAGGTGATGAACCAAGTCTGTACGGTCAGGAGGGACAATCGGTTCTTAAATTAACTCTTCCCAACTCAAACCCCAAAATTTTATTTTTGGCTAAATTTTTTCTCCAATTTTCACCAACCAGCAACATTCATGTTGACAATTGTTCAAATTTTTGCCCAGATAATTAGAGAAGATGTAACAAAGTAGGAACAGGTCTTACTCTTTTTACTTGTTCAGAAGTATCGGACCCTGGACATTGAAGGGATTGTCTCAGGACCCCTCTCTATTATCCAGAGTGGAGAGCCGATAACAAAGGGCATCTCTCGCTCTGGTGGACCCAACCCATCCATGTAACACTTAAGGGGGTTTTACACTGGGCGATTATCGGGCAGACAAGTATTTATAGAACGCTCGTTGCTGATAATTTCCCTGTGTAAACCGGGCAGCGATCAGCAGATGGACGAGCAATCGCTCGATCATCTGCTGATCGTATCATTTTAAAAATGTAAAAGATTATCGTTGTTGGTTATTGGTGTAAACAGGGAGACGCGCTGCCAACATCATAATAATGTATGGGGACGAGCGATCGGAGTAAAGACCGCTCATCCGTATCCATAGCTCAATGAGACAGGAGCAAGCGAGAGCCGATCAACGATGTCTCGTTGATCGGCGCTCGCTGCACCGGCCAGTGTAATATGGGCTTTACAGTAGTTGACCATGTAATACTACATTTCCTCTGTAGCTTCCCTTTGTGATCATGCGAATAATTTATGGGGGAGTCTAAAGCTGGACTTGCAGTGGTTAGCTGATCGACGATCATGATCGGGGTTGTCGTGATAAGAGTAGATAATGGCCTAAAATTAGGAAAATTTACCCTCACGGGGACCGGTCGGTGTTATTAATGTTTCTCTATTTATGGGATCGCACTACTATTGGTCAAATGAATACATATAAAATAAATGCGGATAGAATAATTAATGTACTACAGCTTTGGCGCACCTGGTATGTAATCCAATTTCACCAGTAAATTAAGGGGATGAGATATTTAAAATCCATGGATTATAGGGATTAGGGGACAGATTAACCAGGAGCAAAGATTACATGTTCATTTTATGTGAACGTCCTCTACATAGATCATATACCCAGACGTGAATATTACCCATGTCACTCAATACAATGTAATAGTTTCAAAATATTCTATAAATAATATTCAAAAATATTTAAAAAAATTATACAAAAATTGTCATTGGGTCTAAAAGTATAATTATTACTAATTTAAGATCCTGTCCTAAAATTTGGTCCAAAACATTGTTGTTACACAGAGTATAGGCGTACCACAATTCCCAGCATGCCCGGCCTTGACCTCACTGTTTGTGTATATGGAAAATCTGAGAAAGTAGACAGATGACATCGCTCCCAGACAGGTATTAAATTTCGCACGTCCCTCCATCCCACCAATAACACCCACTAGTAAAGAGCGTGCTTTTAATGAAGCGGGTGTCCTTTTACAACATGAGGTCATCGCTCTTCATCTACAGAGTGGGGTTATCTTATTATCACCTTCCGTAGATGGCCTCTACCCGTTGTATCAGATGAAGATAGAGAATGTATGACACACATGTAATCAGTGCAAACATTGAATTATTTCTTTATCTGTCAAAACAGTCAGGGATAGTTGCCAAAGAGGTGGGACCCATGTGGATTTATAACCTGGGGTCCTCTAGGCACATGACCTCCACGCTGAGGTGTCTCCAGGACTGCAACTCATGGGGATTATTTGACAAGATTGAGCATCTCTATGGAAAAAATAAATTATATATGGGATCCACAGCAGTAGAGGTGAAAAAAAATAATCCCTATAGGTAGTGACTATGGTGACAAAAACAGACCCAACGTTAGGTCATGCCTGATGTGCCAAGGTCCAGCAGGTCTAAGAACCATGAGAATGATTCGCAGATATGGGTAATCTAATGGCAGATATTTCCAAAAACAAAATGTTGTCCATAGTAACCAATCAGATTGTAGCTTTTACTGCAGGCGGGCATAAACTCAGACAGCTGACAGTGTCCTGGCCCTAAAATATACCGATTCTGGTGGTAAAGTATCACATTTGTTTACGGACCAAAATCTTTCCTACCGGCATTTGGTAGGTCACACGCCAATCTGCCCCAGTCAAAGCCCTAGGAAAGTGCTTGGCTGTGGCTAATATGGGGTCACATCTGAGGCAGACTCCTAAAGGGGCACACCTGTGATGGGGCACACCTGTGATGAGCGCTACTGACTGGGGAACATACACGGGCAACTGTGGCAGTGGCACTTGAGAAAGTATCTGGAAGGCTGATAGGGGCACATCTAGTGATGAGGTAATTATGGGGCTATCTAAGGCAGTGCAGATTTATGGGAGCATCTGTGGATGGAGCACTTAACAACATTTGTGACTGGAAATTTTACAGGGGCACCTGTATCTGGGGGACTTATGGCAGTATCTATGCCTTCAGTACATATGGGGGCACATCTATTGATGAAGCACTTATGAGGGCACATCTGTGACTGGGGAACCTGCAGGCGCATCTGTGGCAGTGACACCTAAGGAAGCATCTGTGTCTGGGGGACTGATGGGGGCACATCTATTGATGAGGCACTTATGGGGCCACCTTGGGGCATCTGTGGCTAGGACACTTTTGGGGACACCTCGGTGACTGGGTAACTTAGAGGGGCATGTATATCTGTGACACTTATTGCAGTATCTATGGCTTGAGCACTTTGAGGCCCAACTATTGATAAAGCAATTATGGGGGCACCTAAAGGTAAGGCACCTATGGGGCACATCTGTGACCGGGGAACTTACAAGGGCATCGGTGGCTGTGAAACTTATTGGGGCACATCTATTGATGATGCACTTATGGGGCAAATAAGACTGGAGCACTTATGGGGCGCATCTGTGGATGAAGCATTTATGGGGTTACACATATGGCTTGGTCACTTATGGGAGCATCTTTGGATTACTATCAATTACAAACATTGAATACACGTGCCCCATTGGGTTTTGGCGCTATTTGGCCAGGATAAACTTTTAGGACTATTATTATAACTTTATACATTTCCCCCGGCACACTTACACAAGGATATACACAATCGCCATTAAACAAGTTCAAGTCCTCCTCTTAAAGTTGAGTTGCTGCATACAATTGTCTTATTATAAGTGATGGCCAATCAAATATTCATACATTAAACTCATCCCAGTTGTTGGCCGTGTCCTTGGCATCGCCTATCGCTGTTGATCTGTTTCCAGGTCTCGGGAGGGGTGATTAAGCATAATGAAGGGAAGTAATATTTGTTATGCTCATGTTGAGCCGTCCATCTCTGGAGACTTCATTGATAATGTTAATTTATCTACTGATGCAAAAAACAGGGACTGGGTTCGAATCAGATCAACTCATGCGAGGTAATGTCTCTTCTATTGTCTCACCCCATGTGCTCTCCTGCTCCCTGGTGTAATGTGTATTACATCAGGGACCATACAGGACAATAAAGGCAGGTCAATACAGAGCCGTAAAATAAGACACTAAAAAAATGAACGGGGTGGGGGTGAGATGCAAGCCTATGAGGGCAAGATCAAAGTCGGTACAGGTCCGTTGGCAAAGATTTTGCTGGTATTATCGACCATACGTGAATGGTTGAGAAGAAGTGGAGGCCACTCGGTGGTGGAAACTGAGAATCTGGACGGCCATTGTGTGGAGAATCGGCATTGTCATTCATATTCACTAGAAAAACCGGGACCCAGTGGAAGGGTATGGAGAGGAACTGCATGGACATGATGTCCGCCAGTTTAGTGTTGAGTAGCATTTTTGCCAGTCTAAATGAAGACATAAATCTGCACAAATATCAGCGATCCCCCCCACTATGTAGTAATGAGGAGCGGGACACACATAAGTGATAATATTAGCCAATACCATTTCAAAGGAGCTGAGGTCCCACCTTCATAAAACCATTACGAGATGAGTCGGAAGGGAGACTGATTTACAGGCTCCACTCCACCCATTAGAGCAGACATGGACCAGAAATGACAATTATCGGACTATTTTCTATTACGGAGTCACACATTTAATTACATTTTCAATATTCTTTAAATAACCATAAATCCGTCCCAAGGTTTCGGGGCTTCTATTATATTATCATCCGTGAAGGCTAAATGGGACAGGACGGCCATTTCAAGTAGCCCAACTAAAGCCTAGGGCAATATGATCCTAAGTGCAAATATCACCTTATTGCTATTATATGTGTGACAGTGATGCCTGATAGGTTATAATTGGACATGAAGAGCATGAGGTCATAGATATCAACAGAGGCAGAGGATGAAGCTCCTGGGCCTAAACGGCAATTTGAAACACAACCCTCAACCTTTTAGGTCCGGCTATAGGGGTGTACTTCCTATGCGGTTGAATGGGCGGGACACCAGACACTACTGAAGGTGGCGCCACTGGTCTTTATGATCTCGGCACCTGTAGGTCCCCACTAGCTTCCCTACTTTATGGACTGAGCAGTGTTACCGGAGAACCTCACCGCAATGTTATTTGGGCACTGTGCGATTCTATTATTTGGGCATTATATGGTACAGCATAGGGGGACATCAATAGAAAGTATTGCACGGGGCACCAGCCAGCCTTGAACCATCACACAACATTTATACCAGGACTGCCATATTCTTATAAGGCAGAATGGCCTTTCGGGGTGACTGGTCAACATTGATGTGATGCTTAATGATAATGACATGATGCTCCCATGGTATCCATCCATGTTTAGACTCTGCAAATGCCAGACCTTTAGGCAAATTCCTGATAACCTGACGTTGGGGGAAAATTTTTTACTATTGGATTACCATAAATTCTTGACCACTGGATTGTCCGGGATGTAAGAACGTGGGGCAATAGATTCATCAACCCGTAGACCTGACAAATCGTGGTTAAAAGTTGCTTTTTCTCCAACTTGAGGGTAGCCCTTCATCAGGATGATATTTTATTATATAGATCATGGATGAGCTTCATTAATTTCTTTACACGGTCACAGTCGCACATCTGTGGACCTAATGATCTTCGACTGGGCCCAATTTGTGATACAGTTTTTAGGCCCATACACAACAAAGCCAATGAGATTTACTATTTCTTGTTGAAGTTTATGACTTCTAGGTTTTCTTTGGTGGGCCCGAGGTACCCCAGTCCCAAATAAAAAATGCTTAACTTACAGACACTTGATAAATATTCATGACAAATTGGACAAATAACAATAAGTGTAATATAACTACTATAAAAGAGCCTCTTATTGAAGGCCGGGAGTTTGGTTGAGAGTTTCAGGCTCTTCCTGGGATAAAACCCTTTTAGGACTGAGCAGATTATCACTAATAGCCTCTAATGCAGCTGGGATTCGATTAGGAGCAGTGATTAAACTTGGCCGTCCTTATTCGATTGCGCTCACAACTCCCCGAGCTTCCTGGTGTAAATAGAATATTCCATCATATACCTTGTTCAACACATGTTCTGTGTGTCTGGATCAGACTCTTTACATTCCCACAGTACGGGTGTAACATTAAACTTCCCGGCCTTCTCAGTACTCATAACTCCTGTCCCAGTCATAAGTCACGGCGGACTCCAGTAATGTAAGATTTTATTACAAAATAAATACATTATACATGCCGAGAGCTCCTCGCACTGAGCATTATATCAGACACCCCCTCCAGGAGATATATGATGTTATATCTGTGCTTCCTGCTCCCTCCAGTGATATGTCATATAAATCATCATTGCCTGGATATAGGATCATTACTGCAGCCAGAATGCACAGAGATTGTTGGGTCCTAAAAATAACCTGTTAGAGGTTCACAACTTTTTACTATGGGGGAAGACCTTACTTTTCTTCAAATTCTGTGGAATTTCCTATTTCTACGTTATAGAAGATTGGCATGGAATAATTTTTGATTGCCACTATGTTCTGGCCCAGATTTGTTGACTACTTTGTCCATCCCAAATAGTCAAAGCAGACCAGACAAGTAATCTTAAAGGAAGGGAATTGAAACAATGACCAAGAAGGACCCAAGATGGCCAGGACACCTCTGACGGCTCTTCTCTGTTCACCAGTGTCTCAGGTGCTTCAGCAACACTCATGTTCACTATCTCACTAATCTTGCGTCTAAAAAGTATTGATATCAGTGAAAGATAATTATTCGGTTACTTTGACCAGTGGTGCAGCAAAATAAGATGCAGACACAGTTAGGGCCCTTATGAACAATACTATATGTGTGTCAAGATCTGGATCAGATTCAGAGTACAGTGGCTGACACAATCTGGAATGTAGGTAATAATTTCAAGAATAGTCAAGTAACAGACAAAGTTCAGTACACAGAAAAGTGGAAAGAGTTTGCAGGGTAAGGCAAATACATGGTCAGGAAACAATCCAAGTTCAGCACACAGACAAGCGGCAAGTGGTTGTAGTGTGAGTCAGAGATGTGGTCGGGAAGCAATCTAAGTTTGGCACCCATATAAGCTTCAACAGACTGCAGTGTGAGGCAGAGACATGGTCAGGGAACAATCCAAGTTTGGCACACACATAAGCGTCAACAGACTGTAGTGTGAGGCAGACATGGTCAGGAAACAATCCAAGTTTGGCACCCATATAAGCGTCAACAGGCTGTAGCGTGAGGCAGAGATTTGGTCAGGAGATAAGCCAAGTTCGGGACACAAATAAGCAGCAACAGCTTGTAGAGTTAGGCAGCAATGAACTGAACTAAACTAAAGGCAGGAAGCCCAATAGTCTGGTACAGAGAAAGTGCAACCGTGCAGGCTTATATAAAAAGCCAAAAGGGTGAGACTAACCAGGTTATCAAGGTAAGGAATCTAAAGAGGCAACAAACAAGAGAATGTAGACAATAGGTTCAGCATTGTAGCTGTCCAGCAGCACCAGTAGCTCAATGAGAAGAGTCACTGCCTGGGACACAGGAGTTTCTGGGTTAAAAGCCTGACAATGTGATCAATTCCAATACTATTAGTGAGTAGTCCAGGGACACAAAAATATAAAGTTATCAAAATCAACATTGTATATCATAAAGGCAAGCTAAAGCCTTCAAATTCTCCTGATTTTAGTTGATAATGTAGAGATTCTTTGGATTTTAGTTGGACATTCGTGATTTTGGGACCTCAGACGGTTTACAAACAATAGGGGAGGCAGTAATAAAATGAAAGACAAGCCAAAATGGTTGGATGTATGGGCAAACTAGACATTGGCCTTGGTCAGCTGTAGCTCAGGATAACTCAGAGGAAAAATAATAAATGAGGCATATGCGATGGTCAAGAAGAAGAAGATTGAACAGTATTAACTAATTACGAGAACTAAAATAGGGACATTTTAGGGAAAAAGTTGGAACAGAACTTATGTTATAGGACTCCATAGAGGAAAACCATGTGACTGCTATGGGGTCCTTGAATAAAGGGAACCCTGGTTGGTACCATTTACTGGGTGACTAGAGCCTGTGCAGGAGTCCCGTCTCTAGAGGGACTGCATTATTGCAAGTAACGAGGTGGGAAATTGGCCCAAGCGCCATGTAAAGGGTTTGGAGCACCAGCCCCTTCTGTCCTGGGTTGAAATAAGCGGTACCGTAATGGGCTCATTTAGGTCTTTGCCATGGAGCCCCTTCTCTTCTATGTATGCCAATGATGGGATTTAGGTTAAACTAAAGGGGGGCATTCTGGAGAAAGTTGATCTATAAGCCCAGTCGCTGCTCCATCTCATGTACCAGACAGAGGCCTCAGTCAGATGTAATCAGTGCTTACGACAGTGATGATAACGTGCGTAATTAATTAGTCATTTTTATGTAGCCCTGCATTGTAGCCTCGTTTGATATCATCAACCTTCCAGTCAATAAAGGTCTGGGAGATTAAAGAGGTTTTTAAACTCCATTACCCCCCCCAACCTATAAATTAACTGAGATTATGATCTGTGACTGACTCTTTAATGATGCGTTATCTGCTCGAGCTGTAAAGCAATAACTAATGGAAGCCATGCTGTTCTTCTGCCTTGTAATTGGTTAAAGACCTTGCCGTTTCTATCTCCTCAGACTCATGAAAGATCAAAGAGCCGGCGTCCTTCATGTAATTAATAAAGAAACACGGTTCCAGAGCTGTTAACAGGGAAATCTTTTCATTTATAGACCACAGGGAGGACAGGTGACAATGTAATGTACTGTCCCTGACTGGAAGGGCTGGGGACACTAGCTACCAAGTAGCTTGGACTTTCTTGGAACTGTCTTAAAGAACTTTTGCCAAATTTCAAAATTTACACAATTAAAATTTGAGAAATCATCATTAGAAGGTGGTTGCGATTACACCCTGTCAATTTCATGGACACCTAAATATCTCAAAGGGACACTATCATCAGAACGGTGAAATTTTTTGCAATTTTTTTTTGTTTGTGTTTTTTTTGGCATGCTCTCTCTCCCAGTTGCAGTTTTAACATTGGCCACTAGTTGACACCACCACAGACCACACTCTAGACTCTTCTTACAACCCTCAATGAAACTCAATCGCCTTATTATGACTAGCAGGCAGGGGGGGTTAATGATAGAATGACAGGTCTATTGTACTGCCTGAGCCAAGATAAGCAGTATTCACACTGGTAGTTGTAAAGATTGTAAGCATCTGACACAGAGTCCATTTGCCACTGCCCATCTCAAGTTACAGATTTTATTGACTATGCTGTAAAGCAAACTCACTCATGCTGTGAAGAGAGGAAACAGAAGAGTTCTTTTAAGCAACTAGTAGAAACCTCCAACAAGCTACAAAAATTGACAATAGCGTCCTTTTAAGTAAAATATGTTCACCTGGCTCTTATTAATATATAAGAGGTTAAAAAAATTGCTATACCCTCTCTTTCCTCCTGGTTGGGAATAGTAAAGAAACATAATTTGGGAGCCCAGATAGTTGACCCTGGACATCAGTGACTTGACATAGCCCACTGGGCCACCATGGACTAGAATATATTACCACTCAGATATTAGAGGCTTCAGGGCCGACCTTAAGTTGTATGGTGCCCTGTACAGTACGTTCTATTGACGCCCTCCATAATAGGGTATCATATAGTGCCCAAATAACATTTCTTTAAGGTGTCCAAATAACAATGCCCAGTCAATAAACTTGGGTAAGTAGCTCCATTCCGTGGCTGCCTTTTCATAGTATTGGGTATCAAGTATGGTATCAGTTTGCCACCTTTCTGGGTTCAGACTAGGACCACTGGTGCCTCCTTTAGTAGTGATAAGTATGCCCAATGTGACCGCACTGGTTGCACAACCCTTAGGCCAACCCTGAAAGGCTTGGCAATGTACCAGTAGTATATCTATTAGGGTCCCCATTGTGTGCACACTCACAGACCATGAATTGTTCTGTAGGGATGATCTGGGCTTTTAAAGCGATACGTGGTTCTATTGAGTGTCCCTCGCGTACAAAGTTGGGTGAACTACATGTATCATGAGCAAAACTGCATGGCAGAAAATTCTAAATTTCATTAGCATCGCTTGCGATGTAACTAGAGATCATGGAACCTTGCAAAATTTTCATTCCAGTTGTAAAAGCGGATAATGGATTGACTGCGGTTAAGCCTTTTACCATTTGTGCCAATTTAGTCATAAATCTTCCCTCCGACTTGCACTGACAATAGAGGGCGCTATAGAGAACCTGCACTGCATGTAACCAGAAACATACACTACCGTTCAAAAGTTTAGGGTCACTTAGAAATTTCCTTATTTTTGAAAGAAAAGCACAGTTTTTTTCAATGAAGATAACATTAAATTAATGAGAAATACACTCTATACATTGTTAATGTGCTAAATGACTATTCTAGCTGCAAACGTCTGGTTTTTAATGCAATATCTACATAGGTGTATAGAGGCCCATTTCCAGCAACCATCACTCCAGTGTTCTAATGGTACAATGTGTTTGCTAACTCGGTTAGAAGGCTAATGGATGATTAGAAAACACTTGAAAATCCATGTGCAATTATGTTAGCACCGCTGTAAACAGTTTTGCTGTTTAGAGGAGCTATAAAACTGACCTTCCTTTGAGCTAGTTGAGAATCTGGAGCATTACATTTGTGGGTTCGATTAAACTCTCCAAATGGCTAGAAAAAGAGATCTTTCATGTGAAACTCGACAGTCTATTCTTGTTCTTAGAACTGAAGGCTATTCCATGCGAGAAATTGCCAAGAAACTGAAGATTTCCTACAACGGTGTGTACTACTCCCTTCAGAGGACAGCATAATCAGGCTCTAACCAGAGTAGAAAGAGAAGTGGGAGGCCCCGCTGAACAACTGAGCAACAAGACAAGTACATTAGAGTCTCTAGTTTGAGAAAGACACGCCTCACAGGTCCTTTAACTGGCAGCTTCATTAAATAGTATCCGCAAAACGCCAGTGTCAACGTCTACAGTGAAGAGGCGACTCCGGGATGCTGGCCTTCAGGGCAGAGTGGCAAAGAAAAACCCATATCTGAGACTGGCTAATAAAAGGAAAAGATTAATATGGGCAAAAGCACACAGACATTGGACAGAGGAAGATTGGAAAAAAGTGTTATGGACAGACGAATCGAAGTTTGAGGTGTTTGGATCACACAGAAGAACATTTGTGAGACGCAGAACAACTGAAAAGATGCTGGAAGAGTGCCTGACGCCATCTGTCAAGCATGGTGGAGGTAATGTGATGGTCTGGGGTTGCTTTGGTGCTGGTAAAGTGGGAGATTTGTACAAGGTAAAAGGGATTTTGAATAAGGAAGGCTATCACTCCATTTTGCAGCGCCATGCCATACCCTGTGGACAGCGCCTGATTGGAGCCAATTTCATCCTACAACAGGACAATGACCCAAAGCACACCTCCAAATTATGCAAGAACTATTTAGGGAAGAAGCCGGCAGCTGGTATTCTATCTGTAATGGAGTGGCCAGCGCAGTCACCAGATCTCAACCCCATAGAGCTGTTGTGGGAGCAGCTTGACCGTATGGTACGCAAGAAGTGCCCATCAAGCCAATCCAACTTGTGGGAGGGGCTTCTGGAAGCATGGGGTGAAATTTCTCCCGATTACCTCAGCAAATTAACCGCTAGAATGCCAAAGGTCTGCAATGCTGGAATTGCTGCAAATGGAGCATTCCAAGACCAAAGCAAAGTCTGAAGGAGAAAATTATTATTTCAAATAAAAATCATTATTTCTAACCTTGTCAATGTCTTGACTATATTTTCTAGTCATTTTGCAACTCATTTGATAAATAGAAGTGTGAGTTTCAATGGAAAACACTAAATTGTCTGGGTGACCCCAAACTTTTGAACGGTAGTGTAGGTCGTAGATCTCTTCTACCTTCTGATTTTGGTTTCGAAGTGCCAACATTCACCAGTGCTGGCAGAAGACCCTGACCATGGTCCCCAGTAAAACAGGAACCCCACATTAACATAGTAGCATCACTATGAGCCTGTCCTTTCTCATGTCCATCAATTATTCTGTTGGCCTATTTATGATCCCAGGGCTTTGGGTGATCGACAAAATTATTTTTATGTGTAATTATGTGGACACCCATGAAATGATATGTGACAGCTGCACGTTAACAGCCTTAGGGGTCGGCCGCTGCACCTCATTCTCCTCCACTGCCGGGTTCATCTGACGAGCTGATAATGTGTGCAGAACAGGAGAGGGGAGGATTCTAAGCAGGTCGTTAATGAGCTTCACCCCAGGGGACGTCCATTAAATAATATGATGTTGGAGAAATGTGGCTGCTTATAGAAAATCAATACTGTGCTCTCTTGAGGCCGGGGCCTGTAAGGGTGGAAAGTGGAGCTGTCGACAATTCACCAACAAAGGACTTCACAGAACAGAACCATTTCACAGGTTAAAGGCGAATACTGTACGGTCCTCCAATATGTAATGACATTGGAATAGATAGATAGATAGATAGATAGATAGATAGATAGATAGATAGATAGATAGATAGATAGATACAAAAATGGCGACAGCACACTGCGAACACTAATGCCACCTAAACACTGTAAATAAATAAATATGCATTACTGCTAAATCTATTTAGAATAGGGAGGTTCTTAGAGCACATTTTGATCAAATTGCGTGAGCCCACCTGCCACGACAAGGCGACCTCTATAAGGTGGGTCCCTACGCTGCACATATACCCAGAACTGGGGCTAAGCCTACATATATCCGGTGATGGTAGGAACCAGCATTAAACTAATTAAAATCACAATGGGCAGAATGGGAGGAGTGCAAGAACAAAAAATGGAGGTAGTCAATAACCCCACATATATGAGATAGATAGATAGATAGATAGATAGATAGATAGATAGATAGATAGATAGATAGATAGATAGATAGATATGAGATAGATAGATAGATAGATAGATATGAGATAGATAGATATGAGATAGATAGATATGAGATAGATAGATATGAGATAGATAGATATGAGATAGATAGATATGAGATAGATAGATAGATAGATAGATAGATAGATAGATAGATAGATAGATAGATAGATAGATAGATAGATAGATAGATAGATAGATAGATAGATAGATAGATAGATAGATATAGATATGAGATAGATAGATATGAGATAGATAGATAGATAGATAGATAGATAGATAGATAGATAGATAGATAGATAGATAGATAGATAGATAGATAGATAGATAGATAGATAGATAGATAGATAGATAGATAGATAGATAGATAGGATAACGAGCTGACACCCCTCTAAATACCAGTCAGCAGGGGCTGGGGAGCGCTAGTGGACACTAGATCCTTCACATTGAGATTCCCATTGCTCCTAGTAAAGCTTCTGGCTCTCTTTAGCGGGACTTTGGTGACTTCTCAGTGGAGGTCTCACTTTTTTTTTTATTTTTTTTTTTAAAGGTGCAGCTAGGATTTCATATTCATTTTAATTAACAACTTTTGCGAGATTCTATATCTCTAAATACTATGTATGGAGTGCTCATAAAAATATTATCATCATCCTCACCATAATCATCATCATCCTCACCATTACTGTACTGGTCATATTTTTTTCCTGACCGTAGATTTTGTTCAGTGTAGAATCCCCAGTCACAGAGATTAATCTCTCAACACCGAGACATTTCTATGTATAAACAACACACTCAACTTAAAAGCCCTGTAAGGTGATATCTCCCAATATGCAACGCAGCAGTCGTGTGTTGTGTCAAAGCCCCCAACAACCCAATCACCCACCACTGCCTACATGCTCCTTGACTGGCTCTATTATTTCCAGAGTTAACCCTATATTCACTATATATATATACACGGTCTTTGGAAGAGACCACCAGCTTGGTACTAAATGTGTCCTGGCAGCATGATGGACATTCCGGTCCAGGATTTTTTTTCCTTGTGCCAATCACAGGGTCCCCTGAGGGAGAGGTAACCAAACTCTTCTGATGTATTGTGGTCCTGTTAAAAGCTTTCAATCATTATCACTCTGTAATCCTGCTATGAAATGGCCGGTCAGGCTTAAAATTTAACCTTTTGCCACTCCCTGTGGGTACAGTACACACCTGGGTATCTTACAAATTCTGCATCTTAAGAATAACCGGCCTGTAAATGTCCAAAAGCACCTGGAGAAGTAACAGTTCGTGGGGATTTATAATACTGTAAATATCATCCTAGACAATGTCAGCATTAAATTGGTTGATGCCCTGTGCGGTACCTTAAATATTTGCCACCTCCCACCCCATATTATGAATTGTCAAACAGTGTATCAATAACCATACTATACATGTCTAATTATCAAAAATCGCAATGCCACACCAGCAAACTTCAAAAACATTGTAATATACATAAATAGTACTACCACATAGTACACAGTACTGTACAGTGCTCAAATAATACCAACATGCAATGCTGAAATCATACCAACATAGAGTGCTCAAATAATACAAACATACAGTGCTCAAATAATACCAACATACAGTGCTCATATTATACCACCATACAGTGCTCAAATAATACTAACAAACAGTGCCCAAAAAATACCAACATACAATGCTCAAATAATACCAACATACAGTGCTCAAATAATACCACCATACAGTGCTCAAATACCACCATACAGTGCTCAAATAATACCACACTGCTCAAATAATAACACCATACAGTGCTCAAATAATGCCAACATATAGTGCTCAAATAATACCACCATACAGTGCTCAAATAATACTAACAAACAGTGCCCAAAAAATACCAACATACAATGCTCAAATAATACCAACATACAGTGCTCAAATAATACCACCACACAGTGCCCAAATACCACCATACAGTACTCAAATAATGCCAACATATAGTGCTCAAATTAAACCACTATACAGTGCTCAAATACCACCAACATACAGTGCTCTAATAATACCACCATAAAGTGCTCAAACAATACCAACATACATGCTCAAATAATACCACCATACAGTGCACAAATAATACCACCATACAGTTCTCATATAATACCACCATACAGTGCTCAAATAATACCACCATATAATGCTTAAATAATACTAATATACAGTGCTCATATTATACCACCATACAGTGCTCAAATAATACTAACAAACAGTGCCCAAAAAATACCAACATACAATGCTCAAATAATACCAACATACAGTGCTCAAATAATACCACCATACAGTGCTCAAATACCACCATACAGTGCTCAAATAATACCACACAATGCTCAAATAATACCACCATACAGTGCTCAAATAATACCAACATACAGTGCTCAAATAATACCACCATACAGTGCTCATATAATGCCACTATACAGTACTCAAATAATACCAACATACAGTGCTCAAATAATACCACCATACAGTGCTCATATAATGCCACTATACAGTACTCAAATAATAATAACATACAGTGCTCAAATAATACCACCATATAGTGCTCAAATAATACCAACATACAGTGCTCAAATAATACCACCATACAGTGCTCAAATAATACCAACATACAGTGCTCAAATAATACCAACATAGACTGCTCAAATAATACCACCATACAGTGCTCAAATAATACCACCATACAGTGCTCAAATAATACCAACATACAGTGCTCAAATAATACCACCATACAGTGCTCATATAATGCCACTATACAGTACTCAAATAATACCAACATACAGTGCTCAAATAATACCACCATACAGTGCTCAAATAATACCACCATACAGTACTCAAATAATACCAACATACAGTGCTCAAATAATACCAACATACAGTGCTCAAATAACACCACCATACAGTGCTCAAATAATACCAACATACAGTGCTCAAATAATACCAACATACAGTGCACAAATAATACCACCATACAGTGCACAAATAATACCACCATACAGTGCTCAAATAATACCACCATACAGTGCTCAAATAATACAACCATACAGTGCTCAAATAATACCAACATGCAGTGCTCAAATAATGCCACCTTATAGTGACCAAATAATAGAAATATAAAGTGACCAAATAATACCACCATACACTGCTCAAATAATAAAGCCTTACAGTACAGAAATAATACCAACATACAGTGCTCAAATCATCTAACGGTGCTAAACAATATCTAAATAATACTGCTATAAATTAATCTTTGGTTTCGTGCTAGTCTCAAGACTTATGTGCATGGCCACCAGTGGCGCCCCCTTCAGCAATCAGTGCCTTGTGTGACTTGCATAGATTGCACACCCTGGATTCACCTGCTCAGCAGTACTTTCAATAGCTGTAACATGAGTACTTGGTTGTAAGCATACTATAAAACTTCATGGTTCTTCATTCTGACCGGAGAATATTTCTGTTAACGGGAGGATTTATAGATGATTATTAATTTTTATGTCTGAATTATAGAAATACAGAGGAGTGCAGCCCTTCCTCATCGGCCCATCATTCTACAGATATTTTCTATAACTTGTGATCTTTCACTTTATTCACTGTCATTGATTTGTTATTGTAACTTCTTATATGTTTATTTTATTCCCTCTAGAGAGTCCGGCCTTCACAGTCTGACATAACTTAGGGTCACTCTCAAGACCTTTTAGATACATTACAGCAAATATGGATAGAAAAGGGCCAATACAACTATTTTCCCTACTGAGTATAATAGGGAGATTAACTCTTTTGTGGCAAGGTTGAAAATCAGAATTTATTAGTCAGCATGAATTAGGATTGGTGAATTAATTTGCTGTTAAAGAGGATCTATCAGCTCTCCTGTGTGGTGTAGTATAGAGGAGCTGTCTGCTCTCCTGTGTGGTGTAGTATAGAGGAGCTGTCAGTTCTCCTGGTGTGGTGTAGTATAGAGGATCTGTCAGCTCTCCTGTGCGGTGTAGTATAGAGGAGCTGTCAGCTCTCCTGTGTGGTGTAGTATAGAGGATCTGTCGGCTCTCCTGTGTGGTGTAGTACAGAGGAGCTGTCAGTTCTCCTGTGTGGTGTGGTATAGAGGATCTGTCAGCTCTCCTGCGTGGTGTAGTATAGAGGAGCTGTCAGCTCTCCTGTGTGGTGTAGTATAGAGGATCTGTCAGCTCTCCTGTGTGGTGTAGTATAGAGGAGCTGTCAGTTCTCCTGTGTGGTGTAGTATAGAGGATCTGTCAGCTCTCCTGTGTGGTGTAGTATAGAGGATCTGTCAGCTCTCCTGCGTGGTGTAGTATAGAGGATCTGTCAGCTCTCCTGCGTGGTGTAGTATAGAGGATCTGTCAGCTCTCCTGTGTGGTGTAGTATAGAGGATCTGTCAGCTCTCCTGCGTGGTGTAGTATAGAGGATATGTCAGCTCTCCTGTGTGGTGTAGTATAGAGGAGCTGTCAGTTCTCCTGTGTGGTGTAGTATAGAGGAGCTGTCAGTTCTCCTGTGTGGTGTAGTATAGAGGAGCTGTCAGGTCTCCTGTGTGGTGTAGTATAGAGGATCTGTCAGTTCTCCTGTGTGGTGAAGTATAGAGGATCTGTCAGCTCTCCTGTGTGGTGTAGTATAGAGGAGCTGTCAGTTCTCCTGTGTGGTGTAGTATAGAGGAGCTGTCCTGTGTGGTGTAGTATAGAGGATCTGTCTGTTCTCCTGTGTGGTGCAGTATAGAGGAGCTGCCAGCTCTCCTGTGTGGTGTAGTATAGAGAAGCTGTCAGCTCTTCTGTGTGGTGTAGTATAGAGGAGCTGTCAGCTCTCCTGTGTGGTGTAGTATAGAGGAGCTGTCAGCTCTCCTGTGTGGTGTAGTATAGAGGAGCTGTCAGCTCTCCTGTGTGGTGTAGTATAGAGGAGCTGTCAGCTCTCCTGTGTGGTGTAGTATAGAGGAGCTGTCAGCTCTCCTGTGTGGTGTAGTATAGAGGAGCTGTCAGCTCTCCTGTGTGGTGTAGTATAGAGGAGCTCTCAGTTCTCCTGTGTGGTGTAGTATAGAGGAGCTCTCAGTTCTCCTGTGTGGTGTAGTATAGAGGAGCTGTCCTGTGTGGTGTAGTATAGAGGATCTGTCAGCTCTCCTGTGTAGTGTAGTATAGAGAAGCTGTCAGCTCTCCTGTGTGGTGTAGTATAGAGGATCTGTCAGCTCTCCTGTGTGGTGTAGTATAGAGGATCTGTCAGCTCTCCTGTGTGGTGTAGTATAGAGGATCTGTCAGCTCTCCTGTGTAGTGTAGTATAGAGAAGCTGTCAGCTCTCCTGTGTGGTGTAGTATAGAGGATCTGTCAGCTCTCCTGCGTGGTGTAGTATAGAGGATCTGTCAGCTCTCCTGTGTGGTGTAGTATAGAGGATCTGTCAGCTCTCCTGCGTGGTGTAGTATAGAGGATCTGTCAGCTCTCCTGCGTGGTGTAGTATAGAGGATCTGTCAGCTCTCCTGCGTGGTGTAGTATAGAGGATCTGTCAGCTCTCCTGCGTAGTGTAGTATAGAGAAGCTGTCAGCTCTCCTGTGTGGTGTAGTATAGAGGATCTGTCAGCTCTCCTGTGTGGTGTAGTATAGAGGATCTGTCAGCTCTCCTGTGTAGTGTAGTATAGAGAAGCTGTCAGCTCTCCTGTGTGGTGTAGTATAGAGGATCTGTCAGCTCTCCTGTGTGGTGTAGTATAGAGGATCTGTCAGCTCTCCTGTGTGGTGTAGTATAGAGGATCTGTCAGCTCTCCTGTGTAGTGTAGTATAGAGAAGCTGTCAGCTCTCCTGTGTGGTGTAGTATAGAGGATCTGTCAGCTCTCCTGTGTGGTGTAGTATAGAGGATCTGTCAGCTCTCCTGTGTGGTGTAGTATAGAGGAGCTGTCAGCTCTCCTGTGTGGTGTAGTATAGAGGAGCTGTCAGCTCTCCTGTGTGGTGTAGTATAGAGGAGCTGAGAGCTCTCCTGTGTGGTGTAGTATAGAGGAGCTGTCAGCTCTCCTGTGTAGTGTAGTATAGAGAAGCTGTCAGCTCTCCTGTGTGGTGTAGTATAGAGGATCTGTCAGCTCTCCTGTGTGGTGTAGTATAGAGGATCTGTCAGCTCTCCTGTGTGGTGTAGTATAGAGGAGCTGTCAGCTCTCCTGTGTGGTGTAGTATAGAGGAGCTGTCAGCTCTCCTGTGTGGTGTAGTATAGAGGAGCTGAGAGCTCTCCTGTGTGGTGTAGTATAGAGGAGCGGTTTCAGTTCTAGAAATGTATGAATAAAATGACAATTGGGTGTTACCATTCCCCAGCAACTAAGAAACAGCAACTAGTAGTTTTTTGCAATGGAATAGCTGTCATCCTTATTCCCTCAAACGTGGCATTCCGAAAGGCCAATTCATGAGAGTACTCAGGAATTGTAGCTCTATGGGTGATTTTGAGTGCCAGGCCCAGGAACTCAAAATAAGATTGAAGGATAGAGGCTTCCCCGAGAGTGTCATTAGGAAGGCCTATGAGGGAGCAAGGGATGCAGATAGGCAATGTCTCCTGGTCCCTAAAAAACGGAAAGAAGAACAAGTTACCAGACTCATAGGCACCTATGACTCAAAACAAAATGACATTATGCAGATACTGAATAGGTATTGGCGTATTCTCAGTTCTGATATAGATCTAGTAGACCAGATCACACAGAGGCCATCTGTCACGTATCGGAGAGGGAAAAATATAAGGGACAGAGTCATGCACAGCTGTTTCGACCCCATTTCACCTAGGGGTACATGGCTGGATAGACAAACACCAGGCACTTTCAGATGTGGTGGCTGTAAAGCCTGTGATTTCATTCTTAAAGGGAATAGTTTTACCAGTGTTGTCACACAGAAAAAATACAATATTCGGGATTATGTCAATTGCAAGACAGCTGGAGTAGTTTACCTAATTTCATGCCCATGCCCCCTAAATTATGTGGGTAAAACAGCACGACAATTTCGTCGTCGTATTAGGGAGCATGTTGGAGATATTATCCATGGTAGGGACACCCCAATATCCAAGCACGTGCATGCTAAACACCAAGGCCAGGCAGCAGTGTTAAAGTTTCAAGCAATTGAACTCGTCAGACCCCCCAAAAGAGGAGGGGACTGGGACAACCTGATTTTACGGAAGGAAGCGCAATGGATCCATAGACTGGAATGTATACAACCAGCAGGTTTAAATGAGCAGACTAATTATACATGTTTTATCTAAATGTGTGATACCATCCCCCTATAGGTGGTTTACCTCGGGGTGGGTGAGTGTTTATCTGCATTTTGCATTACTTATTTGAGATGGCTACACTGATCAGCCAACACATAAAGAGATCGTTTTGTCAGTTTTTCTAAGGAATAGGGACTTCTGCAACTTCGTCCACCTTATATGTATTTATTTACTCTTGAGTTGCTTTGTGAGGTTGCCCACTTGCGGTGTTATACTGTCCCGCAAGATATACTTATAACACATCATCTTTTAGCGCTTACCTCCTCGTGTCTGGCAGTCCGGGCGATATGTCCTTGGCTTCCACTGCGCCTGCGCGTTCGGCATGATGCGGCCGATGATGACCCCTGGCTGTCAGCTGACGGCGGGGGGTCACATGGGCAGGTGTCACGAATCGAGAGGGTGTTGTGATTGGTCAATTCATGTGTTGCCGCCGAATACGATGGGTGGAGTTTAGCGTTTATAGTAACCTAGCGCCTGCAATGAAGTATGCCGTTGACATCGATACGTGCATCTTCCCGTGACGCACAGCGGAATATCCGCTGTTGAATACTAATATCGCTGGTGATGAGGCCAGAGTTACCAAGATACGGACCCCTGAGGATGAGTATCTGAAACGCGTAGGGTCGTTTAATGTCTATGGAATGTGTGCATTGGGGACAATTATACTGTGTTACACCCAGCGTTAGGAGATCCAATTTTGTTGGACACCTATGCTTCAATTTGGGTTTGTACTACTGTTGTGCCCTGGGTATATGCTGATTCCTACAAATATCGTTTAAACACAGAGATATAGGTATCATAATAACTCAGTGTTTTTTTGTTTAATACATTTTTTAATTTTCACGGTGGGGCTTATGTCACAGTGGTGTGTTACCCCTGTTTTTAAACTAGTTACTATTAAAGATATCTTTTTACTCAGTTGTCATTTCAGTGAACCTTATAATTAAATTTCTTTATATTGTGGGAGCACAATTAGATTTCTATCTAACTATACAGTGAAGTTACCATTCCCCAGGCCAATTTTTCTCTCCTGTGTGGTGTAGTCAGGGCCGGTATTAGGGGTGTGCGACTTGTTTAATTGCACAGGGTGCATAAGTCCAGCAGATGTAAGGGGATGGTGTGCTGGCTCCCTTCCCCTGCTTGTTTTAGAAGCGCCCGAGCCCAGCGACTCAGCAGCTGCCTTTCCACATGGGCGCTTCACTCAGTGGCTTCGCTACGGCTGTAGCAGGCATAGTGGCTGCTAGCAACGACACCATGCCTGAGGGCGCCTGTGCCGCCCGTCAGGACAGCCCCCCTATGGACGGCGGCGAAGCCACATTCAATAGTATCTGCGTCCTTTGGATGCAGATACTATTGAACACTATAGCAGAGCAGGGAGGTATCTCTCTACTCTGCTATATACTGGCGCTAGTGTAGCTCCCATTTATGGACAGTGACGTTAAAGGCTTCTCCTGGAGGGGAATCCCCGGTCACAGAGTCAGCAACGCTGTGGACGGGGATTCCACTTCAGGAGTTCCCCCGGAAGTCACTGTCCATATATGGACAGAGACATCAAGCGCTCCATCCAGGAGCAGCATCTCCGGCCAAAGGGGATTCCGCTCCTTCAGGGATCTACAGTGGCGCTATCTACAGGAAGGGGGGCTATCTACAAGGGGGCTGTGCGGCACTACCTACAAGGGGGTGTCTGGCACTACCTACAGGGGTGGTATGGCACTACCTACAAGGGGGCTGTGTGGCACTACCTACAAGGGGGCTGTGTGGCACTACCTACAAGGGGGCTGTGTGGCACTACCTACAAGGGGGCTGTGTGGCACTACCTACAAGGGGGCTGTGTGGCACTACCTACAAGGGGGCTGTGTGGCACTACCTACAAGGGGGCTGTGTGGCACTACCTACAAGGGGGCTGTGTGGCACTACCTATAAGGGGGAATCTTTGAGTGGGGTCTGATGGTTGTTTTACTGTGAGTGGGGGGCTGATGGTCTTCAAGTGGTTTCCACCTCAGACCTCTAACTGAATTTAATAGGAGGCAGAAAATACCTGGAGTGCTTTTTTGCCTGTGTCTTTAGCATTACAAATAACGCTGTGTGAACATACCCTACGAGTGTAGTGCTTGTTTGTAGCCATTTTCGGTCTTTCTCAAAACAATTTTTGGTAGGGGTGCCCTGAGGAAATTTTATTTTTCCAGTGGTGCCTCGAGTCTGTAAAGGTTGGGAAACTCTGTACTAGTCTACAGGATCACGCCAGCCTACACTAGGATCATGAAGCAGCTCAGTTCGTCGTAGGAACCAGGCCTAGGTGAGTTTTGTTTGGGGGCACTGTCTAGATGGGCAGGAGGGGGGCTGTATGGCACGATCTACAAGGGGTAGGTGGGGGGATGTATGGCACTGTCTACAAGGAGGAGGTGGGGGATGATTATGGCACGGTCTACAGGGAGGCTGTATGGCACATACTACAGGGGGACACTATCTACAAGGATGGGCTGTGTGTTGCAGCCAGGGGAGGGGGCATTATGCTGTGTGGAGGCCACTAAGCAGACATTATACTGTGTAGGGGCACTGCAGGGGGCAATATACTGCGTGTGGCCCTTAGGGGGCATAATACTGTGTGGGCACAAAATACTGTGTCCTTGAAGCGGTTATAATATAATAGAATATATTATTAATTATTATACTGTATGGGGGTACTAAAGGGGCATTC
Source organism: Rhinoderma darwinii (assembly GCF_050947455.1). Lineage (NCBI taxonomy): Eukaryota > Metazoa > Chordata > Amphibia > Anura > Rhinodermatidae > Rhinoderma > Rhinoderma darwinii. The sequence continues at coordinate 6,634,658 of NC_134698.1, read as the reverse complement.
TACTGTTGGGGGCACTATATAGGGCATTATACTGTGGGGGGCATTATATATTTTTAAGAGGTATTTTTTTTATGATGGGGTGGGGCGTCGAAAGTTAATTTTGCACGGGGCGCCATCTATCCTAAGGCTGGCCCTGGGTGTAGTTTGTAGTCCAAGTTACTGGATCTCCACAAAAATGATGAGCTTCAGCAGTGCTACACACCAGCCATGCCCCCCTGCTACTAAGCAATGGGCGCAGCATAGTTGGGCACTAGCCTTAAAGGGGGTGTCCATTTAGGAAAAACCTTGTCCATATGCCCTATTAGAATATATAAATGTAATAGAGGAGGGTCTCCTGCTCAGGACCCATCTCCTTTTGCCAGAGTGGGGAGCTGCTATAAGAAAGAGGGGGGTCCAACCACCCAGATAATGTAAAAAAAAATAATCTCTACAGCACACAGAAAAGTTGGGACGCTGTCCCATGTCACAGACGACTCACCCAACATGAGACATTTTTTGCACATGTCACACAGCTGAGACATTTTCTCAGAACAATCACAATTTTGTGCAGACCCTTTTTCGATATGACCCTTTTCTGAATTTACCATTGACCCCTTCACTACCCTAGAAAAAGGGAAATTACAATGAACCCTTTTAGTACTCTTGACCACCGGGGATTTTATTAATAACCCTAGGCCACCAGGGAATCTAAAAAATAACTCCCTACACATCTTAGACAGCCAAAAAAAATATATAATTTTAACCCCTTTACCACTCTAGACCACCAGGGATTTCATTATAAATCCTTTTACCACCCTAAACCACCAGGGATTTCATTATAAACCTTTTTACCACCCTAGACCACCAGGGATTCTATTATAAACCTTTTTACCACCCTAGACCACCAGGGATTTTATTAGAAACCCTTTTCCCAGTTTTCAAGTTATAGAAATTCATACAATTTCCAAGGGTGGTTGGGGCGTTATACTGATCTTCAGGGCCCCTTGATTTTAATCATCTGAGCAGGTCTCAGCTCAAAAAAAACGATTAATGGGGACATCTTTTTATGTATCTCTATGATGTCACAAGCCAAGTAATATTGGCCAAACGGTCATTACGGTCACCGAGTCTACAATCAAATTATAACATATTTATAACTTACTGCTTGTGGAACATTCAACATTTTTAGAGTCCATTTAAGAACAACATGTATCACAAAGGAGATAATGGGGGTTATGCTTAAATGATGTATGTATAACCCCCATTATCTCCTCGAGAATGTTCCGGGAGAACAGAGCTGGATCATTGAACCTGCTGTATAATAATCCAGCTGTGATTCTGTGTATCTGCTTCTATTCAATCCCCGATTGTTGTGGAGTGACCCACCAAGTGTTCCTGTAGTACACAAACACTACACCTTGGGGGGCAATCCATCAGACTCGGCAAGTGCCGGAACTCCCACTCAACACAGTCCATTAATACGTCAGGCCCAGCAGGGGGGGACTGTCATTAGAGGGGATAGTGCCATTACACGCACAGTAGCAGCTCTCCGATCCACTCATTATAATAAACATTGACCCGCAGTATCTGATTTTTATAAATACATCATATTTTTTAAATGACATTTTTTATTCAAAACATTTTTTCACATCATGTTTGCATTTATAGCCGATACTTTTGGAATCTTTTCTTTAAAGGGGAAATAGGATTTGAATGAAAAAGAATTACATGGAAATAGTTAGAAAAGGGCCATTGCCCCTTTAATAGTCATAGAAAATCCAACACCACAGACAGATTGATCAGTGGTATTGGACAATTTATCAATAATAATCCATAGCAGCCAATCAGATCTTTGCTTTGACAGTCGCTCGGTGCCTATTATAAAGTCTCTTCCTGCAGATACTAAAGGGGTCCTCTGCCTTCATACTAGAAATTCATTTTCTTAACATTTTACACTTTCAGTCACTAAGTTGGGGGCCCTCCACATGTATCATTAAAGGAGCACTATACCCTCTTGACTTGTTGGGCAGATAAACACAATCTATTGTTCCCTGTTATCAGCCATTTCAAGCTGTGGTATTGATCTTTTTTGGGACATCCGACAGGGAATAGTTTCTACGCTGCTAGATTAGATTTCCTAACATAATATTTCTTGTAGTGACATTTCAATATCTGTGACTTAATAGTTTGACTACGCAAATAAAAAGTTATATTACTACTATTACTTATGTTACTATTACTACTGTTACTAGGACTATTGTTAATATTACTACTGTTACTAGGACTATTGTTAATATTACTTATGTTACTACTGTTACTATGACTACTGTTACTATGACTACTGTTACTATGACTATTGTTACTATTACTTATGTTACTATTGTTACTATTACTACTGTTACTATTACTATTGTTACTAGAACTATTGTTACTATTACTTATGTTACTATTGTTACTGTTACTATTACTACTGTTACTACTGTTACTAGGACTATTGTTAATATTACTTATGTTACTACTGTTACTATGACTACTGTTACTATTACTACTGTTACTATGACTATTGTTACTATTACTATTGTTACTATTACTTATGTTACTATTACTACTGTTACTATTACTATTGTTACTATTACTTATGTTACTATTACTACTGTTACTAGGACTATTGTTAATATTAATTATGATACTATTGTTACTATTACTATTACTTATGTTACTATTGTTACTGTTACTATTACTTATGTTACTATTGTTACTGTTACTATTACTATTGTTACTAGGACTATTGTTACTATTACTTATGTTACTATGACTATTGTTACTATTACTACTGTTACTATTACTATTGTTACGAGGACTATTGTTAATATTACTTATGTTACTATTGTTACTATTACTAGTTACTATGACTATTGTTACTATTACTTATGTTACTATTACTACTGTTACTATTACTATTACTTATGTTACTATTGTTACTATGACTATTGTTACTATTACTTATGTTACTATTACTACTGTTACTAGGACTATTGTTACTATTACTTATGTTACTATTGTTACTATTACTACTGTTACTATTACTACGGTTACTATTACTACTGTTACTAGGACTATTGTTAATATTACTTATGTTACTATTACTACTGTTACTAGGACTATTGTTACTATTACTTATGTTACTACTGTTACTAGGACTATTGTTAATATTACTTTTGTTACTATTACTACTGTTACTATGACTATTGTTACTATTACTACTGTTACTAGGACTATTGTTAATATTACTATTACTACTGTTACTATGACTATTGTTAATATTACTTTTGTTACTATTACTACTGTTACTATTACTACTGTTACTATGACTACTGTTACTAGGACTACTGTTACTAGGACTACTGTTACTAGGACTACTGTTACTAGGACTACTGTTACTAGGACTATTGTTACTATTACTATTGCTTATGTTACTATTGTTACTAGGACTACTGTTACTAGGACTACTGTTACTAGGACTACTGTTACTATTACTTATATTACTATTGTTACTATTACTACTGTTACTATGACTACTGTTAATATTACTATTGTTACTATTACTTATGTTACTATGACTACTGTTGCTATGACTACTGTTATTAGGACTATTGTTACTATTACTATTGTTACTATTACTATTGTTACTATTACTTATGTTACTAATGTTACTATGACTGCTGTTACTATTACTTGTTACTACTGTTACTATTGTTACTATAACTTATGTTACTACTGTTACTATGACTACTGTTACTAGGACTATTGTTACTATTACTACTGTTACTATTACTACTGTTACTATTACTACTGTTACTACTGTTACTATTACTACTGTTACTACTGTTACTAGGACTACGGTTACTATTACTATTGTTACTATTACTACTGTTACTATTGTTACTATTACTACTGTTACTATTGTTACTATTACTATTGTTACTATTACTATTGTTACTATTACTACTGTTACTATTACTACTGTTACTATTACTATTGTTACTATTACTACTGTTACTATTACTATTACTATTGTTACTATTACTACTGTTACTATTACTACTGTTACTATTATTACTGTTACTACTGTTACTATTACTATTGTTACTACTGTTACTAGGACTACTGTTACTATTACTATTACTACTGTTACTATTACTACTGTTACTATTGTTACTATTACTACTGTTACTATTACTATTGTTACTATTACTACTGTTACTATTACTACTGTTACTATTACTACTGTTAATATTACTATTGTTACTATTACTTATGTTACTATGACTACTGTTGCTATGACTACTGTTGCTATGACTACTGTTATTAGGAATATTGTTACTATTACTATTGTTACTATTACTATTGTTACTATTACTTATGTTACTAATGTTACTATGACTACTGTTACTATTACTTGTTACTACTGTTACTATTACTATTGTTACTACTGTTACTAGGACTACTGTTACTATTACTATTGCTACTATTACTACTGTTACTATTACTACTGTTACTATTGTTACTATTACTACTGTTACTATTACTATTGTTACTATTACTATTGTTACTATTACTACTGTTACTATTACTACTGTTACTATTACTACTGTTACTATTACTACTGTTACTAGGACTACTGTTACTATTACTACTGTTACTATTACTACTGTTACTATTACTATTGTTACTATTACTATTGTTACTATTACTACACATACTTGTTTTGAACTGTAGTAATGAGTACCATGTGTAAAGGTGTTCCCTGGCTGAGGACATATAAAGTTGGTTGAAGTAACTTCTGGATGTGTTCCCATATTGTCGTCTACTCGCTGTAATATCTATTCCCCACCAATAGATCTTGTTGACCGCACTACAGGGACAGTGTTATCTATCTATCTAATTATCTATCTATCTAATATCTATCTCATATCTATCTAATTATCTATCTATCTATCTCATATCTATCTATCTATCTCATATCTATCTCATATCTATCTAATATCTATCTATCTATCTATCTATCTATCTATCTATCTATCTATCTATCTATCTATCTATCTATCTAATATCTATCTAATTATCTATCCATCAATCTATCTCTCTCATATCTATCCATCTATCTATCTCTCTCATATCTATCCATCTATCTATCTCTCTCATATCTATCCATCTATCTCATATCTATCTATTATCTATCTCATATCTATCTATCTCATATCTATCTATCTATCTATCTATCTATCTATCTATCTATCTATCTCATATCTATCTACCTATCTATCTATCTATCTATCTCATATCTATCTACCTATCTATCTCATATCTATCTCATATCTATCTATCTATCTATCTAATATCTATCTCATATCTATCTAATTATCTATCCATCAATCTATCTCTCTCATATCTATCCATCTATCTATCTCTCTCATATCGATCCATCTATCTATCTATCTATCTCATATCTATCTATCTATCTCATATCTATCTATCTAATATCTATCTCATATCTATCTATCTCTCTATCTATCTATCTAATATCTATCTAATATCTATCTAATATCTATCTCATATCTATCTATCTATCTATCTCATATCTATCTATCTCATATCTATCTATCTATCTCATATCTATCTATCTATCTATCTATCTCTCATATCTATCTAATATCTATCTATCTAATATCTATCTAATATCTATCTAATATCTATCTATCTCATATCTATCTATCTCATATCTATCTATCTCATATCTATCTATCTCATATCTATCTATCTCATATCTATCTATCTCATATCTATCTATCTAATATCTATCTCATATCTATCTATCTATCTATCTATCTCATATCTATCTATCTCATATCTATCTATCTCATATCTATCTATCTATCTCATATCTATCTATCTATCTCATATCTATCTATCTATCTCATATCTATCTATCTATCTACCTACCTATCTATCCCTACATTTTATATACCTAGCTCATATTTATCTCTCCCACTATCTTCCTTACATTTATATATATACTGTACGTATTAAAATCGCTCGTCTGTTTATCCATCTTCTATATATTCATCGACTTAATTATCGCCTATCTATATACAAAACTGTCTATGTTTCTACCAATATCTATCTAATTACAAACTCTTTGGCTCATTCTTTTCTTCCTCATAAGTCGTTCACTTTTACTTATTGTAACCTTTGTCTTTTTTTATTTGTTTTTTTTTTACACCCACCGCTAAACCATATAAATATGATAACTAAACCTAAAAAGTATATAAAAAGAAAGTCAGAAGATCCCATAGCTCCTTAATATCTTTATATCTATACCCGCCATCCACCCACCACACTTGTCTCCATGCTCAAGAACAAAGTTCATCAAAAAAACTTCTACAGAACATCTCCCCAGCTCTAGTAGGACAAGACGTAGAAAAGTGACACTCACGCTTCCGTGATGTTCTCCACATCTCTTAAGAGCGAGACGTTGCTGATGGTGTTGGGCTCCAAGCAGTGCATCAAGGACCCGTAACACCTGCAGTACTCAGGGCAAGAGGTCACCGTGCCCGACATAAGGAAGACCATGAGACCAGCCAGGATCCAGGAGGTCGGACGCTCAACCATCTCCACAACCATCGTAGAATCCAAACGGGGTCTCAGCCGTTGACGTCTAAGAAAAGCCCCCATATTCCGGGAGGTCTCCACCACCACTTTAGTGCTGGTCCTGGATGATCATTGCTGTGAGCTCATCTACCACTACTCAGTGAAGTGATGCTCCGGCCCCTCCTTGTTCTTCTCTCCAACCTTCTCCTCTAAGCTCTGCAGGCACCAGCCCCAGTGTATAGGAGGGTCCGGGACGGGGAGGGGCTGTGCGACTATCATCTTCCCACTGGACACACAACTCGCTGATGGCCACATTAATAAATACTTAAAGACACCAATAAAAATGTCCACACACCGAATTTACCCGGAGCCGCGAGCAGGACCCCCCTCATTTCTGCTCAGCGTGGAGTCAAATGGAACTTTTTTTTTTTGCAGGATTAGGCAGAAATTAACAGAGGAAAACCAAGACCCGAGAGAGGAATTTACCTAAGAAAAAAGGAGGAGAGGGGAGAGAAAGAGGACGGAGTGTGGGCTCCAAATGAAGCAAAAAAGGTAGAGAGCAAAATAAACTGTGAGAGCATGACTGACAAATAGAATCTCCAGGGACAGTGTGCTGCTGAGCCATGTATCTAAGCCTATCATGTGAGATACTGGCTGCTGAGCCGTGTATCTAAGCCTATCATGTGAAATACTGGCTGCTGAGCCGTGTATCTAAGCCTATCATGTGTGATACGGTCTGCTGAGCCATGTATCTAAGCCTATCATGTGAGATACTGGCTGCTGAGCCGTGTATCTAAGCCTATCATGTGTGATACTGTCTGCTGAGCCATGTATCTAAGCCTATCATGTGAGATACTGTCTGCTGAGCCGTGTATCTAAGCCTATCATGTGTGATACTGGCTGCTGAGCCATGTATCTAAGCCTATCATGTGAGATACTGTCTGCTGAGCCGTGTATCTAAGCCTATCATGTGTGATACTGTCTGCTGAGCCGGGTATCTAAGCCTATCATGTGTGATACTGTCTGCTGAGCCTGTGTATCTAAGCCTGTCACATGTGATACTCTCTGTGGAGCTGGTTTATCTAAGCCTATTATGTGTGACACCGTCTGCTAAGCCTGTGTATCAAACTGTCATGTGTGATACATCGACTCTGCAGACAGTATCACATATGATAGGCTTAGGTACAATGGTTCAGCAAACAGTATCACACATGATAGGATTAGATACACGTGCTCAGCAGACAGTATCACACATGATAGGATTAGATACAACAGTTCAGCAGACAGTATCACACATGATAGGCTTAGATACACTGGCTCAGCGGACAGTATCACACATGACGGGGTTAGATACACCGTGCAGCAGACAGTATCACACATGATCAGATTAGATACACAGCTCAGCAGACATTCAAGTGAATGGGGCTGAGCTGTAATACCAGACACAGCCCATGGACAGGGGTGGCGCTGTTTCAGGACAAAAAGCAAACCCTTTTTTTTCTAATACCAGAAAACCCCTATAACTGAAAACGTGCTGTGTAAACGATAGATAAGAAATAAACAATATTACAATATTAAGCCAACAGTATGGCCGACTTTACAAGCAATGCCATCATGCCTGTTAGATGAGGATGTAGTTTGTTGTATCACTATGAGTTTTAAGTAATACAGAGGCTCCTGACTTTTGCTTTCTCTTGTCATTGGGTCCAGGAATTAACTACAACCGGCATTTTCTGAGGACATCACACTGTCACAGAGTCACCCAAGCTTCACAGAAATGCATAGCCCCTGCACATTCATCTCTTTCTTTTACACTGATTCAATGCACAGCCTTAGATTTGGAATTTTTCCCACAACATTTTAATTAAAACATTAACATCCATCTTTCAGGATAGGTATGCTAGATTCATAAAACATTGTTTTATCTCATTCCATGTAACCTGATATAACGGCCTCATCCGTACCAGAGAACGACCGTGTTTAATCCAGCCCTTACTCTCTCTGCATGGTCTATAACTACTGAAGCGTCAGTCATAACTCAAACTATGGCTCCTGGCCAATTCTTACATATCTGAGCCATCTTGAGATCCCTGGAGGTACAACATCTCCTGAAAACACGCTCAGGTCTTTTGCACTCTCTCTTCTTCTTCTTCTTAAAAGGTTTATAATGAAACAATTCTCCGATAAGCCACGTTATCAAGGCCAACTGCTCAGGCTCACCTTGACCTAGTATAATAGATGAAGACTGCTCAGCCCTTCTCATCCCCCATAACAGCCACATATTGATAAGACAGGACTATGTAGTGAAGTAGTGCAGCTCCATAGTACAGTGGGTTCCATCATCCAAGCACTTCTTCATCTGCTTTAATTTAATGTAACAGCACCAGAAGCTCCTTACACAGTAAGTTTCCTATCTCAGGTCCTGCCAATGATTTATGGTCATGAGAAGAGAACTGATGAAAAACACATGGCCAGTTATACCTTCTATTTGTGCTTTCAGGGTCCAATCTCTTGGTTTTTTTTTATATTGTAAACATCTCATACATGGTGGAGAATGCGGGCAAGCAAGCTTTGGTGGCCATCATTTTTGGTTGAGTTTACATAGGGTTTATGTGGGTTTCTACTTGGATTATAAGTTTCCATATACTAAAAAGGTCTAGTATTGGACTGGGGTACTTTTGGCCACAGTGTAGAATGTGGGCAAGCAAGATCTGGGACATTGGTGGCCATCATTTTTGGTTGAGTTTGCATAGGGTTTATGGGGGTTTCTACTTGGATCATAAGTTTCCATATATTAAAAAGGTCTAGTGTCAGACTAGAGTACTCTGGGTCACCAGAAAAAATTAGTTAGAGGGTCCTCCCGCTATTACATGAGCCCTATACATATACATGCTATATATGGGTACTGTGCCTCATACTAGTATATGGGCACTGTGGCAATGATGGGTATGGTAGTATATGGAACTGTTATACTGTAATATGGAAACACGAAGGGCTAGTACTATTATAGTGATATTGTATGGTCATGATGACTGGAATATATGGGCATTAATACAGCTTCTTGAATTTTATTGGGTGGGGGAGTGGACCCATCAAAGGATCTTCTAATCCTCTGGTGGGCCAGTCTGACCCCGATTCCGCAATGAGGACAACATATGAGGTTGGACGTTCTGTCTATTTAGTGCATTACATATTGATTAACCCTTTACTGTCCAGCCTATTTTGGCCCTTAAAGGGGTATTGCCATCTTAGACATTAATGGCATATTCATAGGATATGCCATAAATATCTGAAAGATGCAGGTCCCACCTCTGGAAACTGCTCACTATCTCCCGCCACATTCCGGTTGCTGCATCCAGATGGAGAATCAGCGCAGAAGTGGACGGGAATTCTGGAAACAGCCGAGTTCACTAGAAGTGAATGAAAGTTACGGAAAAAGTGTAGCACAGCTAGTTGCGCTAATTCCATAACTACTAATTCCGGAAACAGTTTTTTTATTTGACAAAACACTTTCTTGAACAGTTTTTTACTTTTAGTCCCAGTAAGGGACTTGAAGAGGCGATCCTTTGATCGCTTCCATAATATATTGCAATACTTCTGTGTTGCAATGTATTATGCATACCAGTTTTACACTAGCAGGCTTCCTTACACGGCAGACCTGGTGGCCACTTTTAGACCCTTGGCTGCCATGGTAACCCATGGTCATTCCGCAGTTGTGTCGGTGCTGTGGGCTTACATAGAGGATACCCTCCCTCCGCAAACCACTTAGGTGCCGCATCCTCTAATGACTGTGGCATCTAAAATGTTAATTGACAGGGACCGTCCGGGACACCCCTGCAGCACTTAGACTAGAGCACCATAAAAAGGCAGCACTCTAGCCTAGGGCCCCTTAGTGACGCCATAAAAAGCCATATTGGGGGGGGGTTACGGAAAGGGATATTCCCATCTCACTCATCAATGGTTATTGTAAGAAGGTGTTTTTGCTGGAATGGAAATATATCAAACTAATCCCAGGCTACGGGGATCCATCCAGTCCGGGCATCGATGGGTAATGATTGATCTCACTCACTACCGGCGACCTAGTCCTCCTGCTCTTACCATGGAACGCTCTCATCCTGGTCATTAGAAACCCTACCAGTCCTGGAGGTATCCCGCATGGTGTCCCATACAATACTGGGGATGGTAACAAAAAGATGGGCACATTTTTTTATTAACCCCTTGACGCATTATCAAGTACATGTACGTGAGAAGTGTCATAGAGAAGTATGGAGGGCGCTCACGGGCTGAGCGCCCTCCATACCCTGCGGGTGTCAGCTGTGTTTTACAGATGACAGCCCAAACTAAAGGCCGGGAACAGCAATCGCGCTGATTCTGGCTGTTTAACCCCTCAAATGCTGCTGTCAATCGTGACCACAGCATCCGAAGCATTGAAAAGAGGGGGGCGGCCCGCTCCGACGGCTCATGCGCGCCGCCACACCGCGATCGCTGGGGCGCTAGTGATTGTCATGGCCTCTGTTAAGCTGTGTCTCATTTTCACAGACTTCTGTTAAATCCTGTCAATGTACTGCAATACATTAGTATTCAAGTCCCGTAGGGGAACTAATAAATGGGGTAAAAAAAAAAAGTTTAATAAAGTTATTAGTAGTGAAAAAAAAAAAACATGGTACCAACAAAACCTACCGCTCGTCCCGCAAAATACAAGCCCTCACACCGCTCAATCCACGGAAAAATTAAAAAAAAACAATTTATGGCTCTCACAAAACAATTTTTTTTTTTTAACAAAAAGTTTTTTTAATAAAAAGTTATAATATATAAAAAAAAACGATATAAATTTGGTATCACCGTAATCGTATTGAGCTGCAGAAGTTGTTGTTTTTACCGCACGGTGAAAGCCGTAAAAACGAAAACCAAAAAAACAATGTAAGAATCGCAGTTTTTTCCAATGTCAGCCCGCAAATATTTTTTTTTCAGTCTCCCAATACATTATATGGTATTTTAAATGGTGCCATTAGAAACTACAACTCCTCCGGCAAAAGAAAAAAAAGTTATGGCTCTTGGACCGTGGGGCGTGAAAAAGCAAAACGAAAAAATGAAAAATGGCTCGGTCCTTAAGGGGTTAAAGGTCCTCTGGGGCTGTCAGGTGATTGCTTTAGGCCAATCAGTTGACAGGGACATGTTTTTTGCATACACTCAGTCCCTTTAGGACCCTGATGGAGATACTGTAGACACTTGTTTGCCCAATATTTGCCCCGTATAAAACGGCCTTTAGAGACCGAAAAAGCAAAAAAAATAAAAAATAACATAAAAAACATAAAATATAAAACATAAACATACCGAAATGATGGCAAAATGAGACACGATCAATATGATCCTCCTCCAGGTCCAAGCACTTCAAGAGTAAATTGATTTAACCTCTCGTTGAGCTGTAGTAAGGAAGTCTATAATTTGCTTATTCTGCACCTGGTCATGGATCCCATCAGGCCTGTAAATCTGTCTCCTGCAGTGTCGGCGTCCGAAATAACAATGGAGAAGACCAGATTGTATCAAAAAGATGGCGGCCACAAGACAAAAAAACCTGGACGATCACTGTGGTGCATCAGCCCCGATCTGATGTGACCTTTGGGGACAAGGCTACTTCATCTATTAGTCTGATCTCCCACTTGTCTCCATTCCTCTCCACACATCATGATACTGCCCCGTCACTGGCAGCTCTGCAAGGGTGGTCACTGCCTACCACCTAAAGTACTGCTGAGATGCCCTACAGAATACTCAGCTCCCTCCATGACATGTCTTAAAGGGAATGTGTCGCTAGGAAAAAAATATATATATTTTTAGTTAAACAATTAGTGTATAAATGATTAAACATTGTTCTAATTTTTTCATGAGTCAGGAAATATTATAAATTAGATTCTAATTTATAACATTTCCATGTATTGGTCACTAGAGGGAGCAATTCCCAAAATTGCAGCATTGCATGTGGTAAAGCAACCACATTGCTTTATGCTGCAAAATTTGAGAATACACACTCGCTCTAGTGAGCTCACAGAATCCCCCCTCCTTTATCCTGGCTAGTGCCGGGAGAAACGAGGGGATTGAACGGTCAAACCTCCTACACTGTGTGTCGCCATTTTTTGAGCTAACACACAGTGTAGTAGGTTTACATACAGTAGTAAAACACACTGAAACACGAACATACATAGAAATCTCTTACCTGCTCCTGCCGCCGCCGCTCCCTCCAGTCCATCCGCTCCGTCTGCTACCTCCGCTCCAAGTGCACAAGTCCGGAAGCCGCGACCGGAAGTAGTAATCTTACTGTCCGGCCGCGACTTCCGGTCCACAAGAAAATGGCGCCGGACGTCGCTCGGCCGAAGACCTTCAATTTGGACTGTGTGGGAGCGGCGCATGCGCCGTTCCCACACAGACGGCGTACAGCATAGTGGATGGAACGGGCGCCGTTCGAATTCACTATGGGGCTGTATGTGCCGTATTCCATGTCTGTATGTGTCGTTAATCGACACATACAGAAATGGAGAAAAAAAATGGCAGCCCCCATAGGGAAGAAAAAGTGTAAAAATAAAAAAAGTAACACACAAACACACAAATAAATAAAAAAAATTTTTAATAAAACACTAAAAGCAAATTGATAGAAAATTATTTTTTTTCGCGACACCCGTCCTTTAAAGTGGTTGTCTAGGATTAGAAAGGATCTGCTTTTTTGTCCATAAACAGCGCCACTCTTGTCTAAAGGCTATGTCTGGTATTGCAGCTCAGCCCCTTTCGTTATAGCCCATGCAGTGACACTGTCTAGAAAAAAAAAAGCAGATCCTTTTTTCTAATATTGGATAACTTCTTAAAGGGATTCTATAATAGGAGTGCCCCTTTAAAAGTGTTTTTTTTTTGTTTTTTTTTTTTTAAATATTCGATTTATGGGATGAATTACATATTGGCTCCTTTCGCTTTTCTTGGACAATGTACAGAAGTTCTGTGATTGGGTAATTACGTTTTTGAGCGGTTCCCACTGAACTCCCCCAGTAAATACAAGTCCTTGACACGTCCTCTGCGTTACTACTACCGTTTTGCTCAGATCATATATTATCTCCATGAGTCAGCACAGGCGGCCGTGAGTCACACACTGGAGCGGGAGAACCTTTAAGACAGGTGATTTTGACAAACCTCAAGGGTCCGGTGTGCTCATATTTACTGACAATGTGAGGAAATCAATGGACATTAACCCCTATTTTGCTTTATCTCCTGCGTCGATTTAGTTATGATGAATGGACACTCAATCCCCTGCCCAGAGGGAAAACATGAGGTGCGCTCTATATATTCCAAATGTTGTCACAGCCACTCCCCTGTTACTAGACACACTAGATGGTGAGGGTTTGAGAAAAAAGTTGGCACAGCCACTCCCCTATTACTAGACACACTGGATGGTGAGGGTTTGAGAAAAAAAAGTTGTCACAACCACTCCCCTATTACTAGACACACTTGATGGTGAGGGTTTGAGAATTTTTTTTGTCATAGCCACTCCCCTGTTACTAGAAATAAGCGATAAGGCTCTGAGAAAAATGTTGTCACAGCCACTCCCCTGTTACTAGACACAGTGAATGATGAAGGTCTGAGAGAGATGTTGTCACAGCCACTCCCCTATTACTAGACACAGTGAATGATGAAGGTCTGAGAGAGATGTTGTCACAGCCACTCCCCTATTACTAGACACAGTGAATGATGAAGGTCTGAGAGAGATGTTGTCACAGCCACTCCCCTATTACTAGACACAGTGAATGATGAAGGTCTGAGAGAGATGTTGTCACAGCCACTCCCCTATTACTAGACACAGTGAATGATGAAGACTGCAAGGACCCATTATCCACTTTACCTGCCCAGGACCTTAACCATCCTTCTTTGAATTAACACACCAACACCTTCTTTATGGAAATGTGGAAGTGGCCACAGCTTTATTCTTATTTACAAACATCGGCATGAAGACATATATATATATATCTTTGTCTCTCCTTCTCCTGAAATGCCGATGCTCCCTGTCTCCATCAGGCATGTAGGGTGCTACCTCCGTCTTCATCTGCCGTACTTTCCGCCAGCTGTGACATCTACGAAAAAAACTGAAAAAATAAACAAAAAACGCCAGAACAAGAATATAACCGTAGAAATTTTTTTCAAAACCAACACCACCAGGGGAGGGAGGGCGGGTGTTTCTTCCACTGCAGCTTGAAGGTAAGAGGGCTTTCTGCTCTAAACCCCTGCCTTATATCTTCTTAACCACGCCCCTCTTACCCCTTGTTAACCAATCCTGGTCCTGGGCATTATTTTAAACCGTTCCATCCTTTCTTAACCCCTTGCAGTCCCTGACACTCTCCCTAGGCGCTTCAGTGTCTGCAAGGTCTGAGAGAGATGTTGTCACAGCCACTCCCCTATTACTAGACACAGTGAATGATGAAGGTCTGAGAGAGATGTCACAGCCACTCCCCTATTACTAGACACAGTGAATGATGAAGGTCTGAGAGAGATGTTGTCACAGCCACTCCCCTATTACTAGACACAGTGAATGATGAAGGTCTGAGAGAGATGTTGTCACAGCCACTCCCCTATTACTAGACACAGTGAATGATGAAGGTCTGAGAGAGATGTTGTCACAGCCACTCCCCTATTACTAGACACAGTGAATGATGAAGGTCTGAGAGAGATGTTGTCACAGCCACTCCCCTATTACTAGACACAGTGAATGATGAAGGTCTGAGAGAGATGTTGTCACAGCCACTCCCCTATTACTAGACACAGTGAATGATGAAGGTCTGAGAGAGATGTTGTCACAGCCACTCCCCTATTACTAGACACAGTGAATGATGAAGGTCTGAGAGAGATGTTGTCACAGCCACTCCCCTATTACTAGACACAGTGAATGATGAAGGTCTGAGAGAGATGTTGTCACAGCCACTCCCCTATTACTAGACACAGTGAATGATGAAGGTCTGAGAGAGATGTTGTCACAGCCACTCCCCTATTACTAGACACAGTGAATGATGAAGGTCTGAGAGAGATGCTGTCACAGCCACTCCCCTATTACTAGACACAGTGAATGATGAAGGTCTGAGAGAGATGTTGTCACAGCCACTCCCCTATTACTAGACACAGTGAATGATGAAGGTCTGAGAGAGATGTTGTCACAGCCACTCCCCTATTACTAGACACAGTGAATGATGAAGGTCTGAGAGAGATGCTGTCACAGCCACTCCCCTATTACTAGACACAGTGAATGATGAAGGTCTGAGAGAGATGTTGTCACAGCCACTCCCCTATTACTAGACACAGTGAATGATGAAGGTCTGAGAGAGATGTTGTCACAGCCACTCCCCTATTACTAGACACAGTGAATGATGAAGGTCTGAGAGAGATGTTGTCACAGCCACTCCCCTATTACTAGACACAGTGAATGATGAAGGTCTGAGAGAGATGTTGTCACAGCCACTCCCATGTGACTTCTCACACCTATTCACAAATGCTATTGCTAAGGCTGCGATGGACGGGCCATCCCTAAGTGCCAATGTCTCACCCTGCCCAGCTGGCATCTAACCTTCCTAGTCTGCAGATATAGTCCATACAGCCCTGACCATATAAACATGCCATACAAGTCCTCCAAAAAGTTTCCACAAACTTTCTTCTCCGAGTTGACGTGATCAGCACTGATCCTGCAGACTGCTGGCGCTTCAGAAACGGATCCTCTTGCGTCTGCAGTCTCTGAATACAGTTCATTGACAGAGCTCTATAGGGATTAATTGTTCCCATTATGTTCTCTAGGTCCCGAGTGACCACCACCAAGTACGGAAGAGAAGAACCAAGAGTCACTAGAGGAAGAGAGCAACGTAGCTCGGCTCAAACTGCAGCTGCGGCCTTCTGTCCTGCCCATAAATCACCGCACAGGTGCCCTCCGATTCCCGGCCTGGGTCATCGACTTCAATGGCACCCCAGAGGTCCATCCAACTCGCTATCCTCCAACCTTCAATCCCGCCACAAATCAAGGCTTAATAACTGCTCTGGCAGGAGATGAATGGCGCGCACCTTCGTTTTCTGCCCCCTTAGTGCTTAGTCTCACTTATATCCCCATTAATCCCTAATAAATGAATCAGAGATTTACGCCCCATCAAAGGCTCCTCTGTCCCTTTAAACCTGGCGCTGATGTCCCATTCGTCACTGGCCGGGGTGGCAGGTTTATTGAGCCTGATGATGGGGATGGTTTCCATAAAGGACATCATTTGGTTTCTCATGACACGGCCAGAAATGGGAATTGGACGTCGAGATCTGCTGCTGAGTGCATTACCGCTCCTTACTCTCATCAAGACGCAATTACGTTTAATTAGATAATGCGTCGTCTTCAGCTTTTCTTCTAGATGCAGATGGCTGGTGCGGCTGCAAACAAACCATTTCAAATAGGGCAAATACCAAGTAAAATATTGTGGGGGATTTTTAGATCATTATTTTTAGGTGATTATTATATGAGGATATTTTCACTGACGAAAAAGTCATATAATAATGTAATGTGATGTAAATGTACTATATATAGAATTCAGCTGCAAGACATGAAATTCAAGAACTTCGGCATGCAGGGACGTAACTATAGCGACTGCAGGGGGTGAAGACTCACCAAACCCTGTGCCCAAAATACCCCTCTGCCCCATATTAAGAGACTAGTAGTATAAATGACACGTGATAATTGTGGGGCCCCGTTATATACTTTGCATTGGGACAAGGAGCTTCACGTCGTGCAGGTAGATATAGAACACTCCTCTCCATCTCCCACCCCCACAAACATATAAGCTGTAAGGGGGGGGGGGGTTATGAAGCCAAATGCCCCCATTCTCCAACTAGTGGTGGTCAAGAGTTATCACTGAGTCTCCTGGGTCACATGACCCAAACCCTAATAGAACCCCTCCCCCAACTTCTTCCTAGAAGTCCTATGTATGAACACATTTTCTGTATTATTTCTCCAGTTAAAGGGGCCCCGATTCTAGTTTTTCTGCCTGAGGTGAAAATTGAAATGACATATATACAGTACCACAACCAAGCCCAGTACATAAATACAGTACCACAACCAAGCTCAGTACATATATACAGCACCAGAACCAAGCTAAGTACATATATATACAGCACCAGAACCAAGCTAAGTACATATATACAGCACCAGAACCAAGCTCAGTACTTATATACAGCACCAGAACAGAGCTCAGTACTTATATACAGCACCAGAACAGAGCTCAGTACATATAAACAATACCAGAACCAAGCTTATACATATATACAGTACCCGAACCGAGCTCAGTAAATATATACAAAACCAGAACCAACCTCAGTACATAAATACAGCTCAGTACAGAAATAATTAGCAAATTCAGTTTAATCCCTGCCGTATAGGTTTGTACGGCGTAAAATTACAGCTCCCAGTATAGCCAGAACAATAGTGAGGATATGCTGGGAGATGCTGTTTCATCTCTCTGCAGATTTAACAGTGACTACAGTACTGATTAGAGGAAGAATAAACATTTACATTGAGTGACTCACAGGTGACTACTTCTCAGATTCCAGCCGTTCTTTTTCTCTTATCTTCTCCATCCGGTCCAGCCCTCTATGATGACTTCTCCCGGCCACGGCCCATTTCTGCAGTTTGTCGCTCAGATTTCTTCAGCTTCTCACTGTTCAAACATTTCCGCACCTATAAACGAAGATAAAATTCTCATGTTGCCAAACACTACACCAAGAATATAATAGCACCAAAACACTGTGCTCCGCCCCCACACACAGTGCCCCCTGTAAATAGGGCCCCCTTTAGATATTGACAACCTATAAATAACAGAAGGTACATACCCGGTAGTAACATGTGATATGGATACTAGGTACTACTTCAATATACAACCAATCTCTAAAAATCAAAGGATAACAAAATGAGAATATCAATATCTTTATTAACAATCCATTCAAAACAAGAACAGTTGTACACAGACAATTAAAATCAACAGGGTAGTAGGACAATGCGGTACACAGCGGGTTTGATATGTATGAATACAATGCCTGGGAGCAGTATATACTGACACAAATACAAAAATAGATATATATCCCAAATATTATAGTACAAAGAAGAAGAGTAGGATTTAGGCTATACACGTGTATATAATAATACTCCAAAATTAACGGTAGTGCGAAAGACGCCTTACATAGATAGGGGTTTCAAATCATAGTTAGTATATACATTATTTGGACCGATCACCATTGCGTGGGAAATTTGCCACTAATTGTGCATACCCTATCATTTAGTGACCTACCTAAAAACGCACACGTTTGTGAGTGATGATTCATTTGAGTATTTTTATATACACGTGTATAGCCTAAATCCGACTCTTCTTTATTGTACTATAATATTCTGTATATATATCTTTTTTTGTATTTGTGTCAGTAGATACTGCTCCCTGGCATGGTATTCATACATATCAAACCTGCTGTGTACCACATTGTCCTACTACCCTGTTGATTTTAATGGTTTACAGCGGTTCTTGTTGTTAATGGATTATTAATAAAGATATTGAACTTCTCATGTTGTTATCATTTGATATTTGGAACTATAGTTATAGAAATTGGTTGTACACTGTAGATATTGCCCCATAGAGACCCCCGTAGATATTGCCCCATAGAGCCCCCCGTAGATATTGTCACTCACACTGTTAAAGGGATTGTCGACCGGATAGGTCATCAGTACATGATCTGTGGGGGTCCGACATCTGGACCCCGCACCGTTAAGCCACTCTGGCTGCCTCCGTGCATCGGCCGTACATGCCGGAAGCAGTCGGCTCTGGCCACGGAATAGCGGCCGAGCTGCAGTACAATTCAAGTGAATAGGAGCAGTTCTGCAGCACGGCCGCTATGCTATGTACGGAGTCAACTGCTTCCAGCTCTGTACATAGCATAACGGGCAATAACATCCGATGCTCGCAAGCCACCGGAACGGTTGATCAGTGCAGGGTCCGGGTGTTGGACCCGCACCGATGATATACTGATGACCTATGACCTATCCAGTGGATAAGTCATCAGTTTTCAAGTAGTGGACAACAAAACAAAAACAAAACAGACGTTACATGGTTACCTGATCCTGTTCCCGCACCGTCCTCTAGCAACGCAGGCCTGCTGGAGCTGAATGATGTAAGTGGCGTGATGACGTCACCGCGGCGCCTGCGTGATTGAAAAGAGCGGAATGGCAGGGCAAGAAACGAATGTACAGTACATACATTACACGCTACATACACTATACACTACATACATTACAATACCCACTAGACATACACTACAATACATACATTACACACCAGACATACACTATACACTACAATACATAAATTACACACCACTATATACATTACACACTAGACATACAGTATACACATACATTACACACCACTATGTACATTATGCACTAGACATACAGTATACACTACAATACATACATTACACACCACTATATACATTACACACCACTATATACATTACGCACTAGACATACACCATACACTACAATACATATATTACACACCACTATATACATTACACACTAGACATACACTATACACTACAATACATACATACATTACACACTAGACATACACTATACACTACAATACATATATTACACACCACTATATACATTACACACTAGACATACACTATACACTACAATACATATATTACACACTAGACATACACTATACACTACAATACATACATTACACACTAGACATACACTATACACTACAATACATATATTACACACCACTATATACATTACACACTAGACATACACTATACACTACAATACATACATTACACACTAGACATACACTATACACTACAATACATATATTACACACCACTATATACATTACACACTAGACATACACTATACACTACAATACATACATTACACACACTTACCTTTTGTACAGGCTGCTGCCTATATGGATCTTCTCTTGCTGTGCACGGAGACTCCAAGGGAAACCACTAGCGAGTGTTGGTGAGTCCATCACGTCAGGATTTCCCTTCAGTTGCAGAGCAGACACCCTGCGCACCTCCCTCTCCGTCCCGACACTGAGCAGGATCGTATTACAATGGCGACTGGAGAGTGGACAGCAGGGGAGGGGGGTCAGGGAGGTGCTGTTCTTAAGGAGGCAGAACATCCTGCAGCTGCTAAGTGGAGGGAACCTCAGCCATCGGCTCTGTAATGCCGCCCCCTCTGAGACACTGCAGGGTGCCGCCTGAGACCAGAGGCTCAACACGGCCTCATGGTAGATGCGGCCTTGCCTCTCTTGACATATCTCACATGAAATAACAATTCTAGAGATGCTTTTCTTAGAACGCTACGTTGAGCCGTTCCTCTGTTACTCTTCCTAGAAATGTGAGCAAAAATTGACAACTGGGTGTTACCAGTTGGGGGTGTGTCCTTACGAAGGCTGACACTGTCCAATCAGTGCAGTCAGTCTCAGGGGAATGGTTACACACAGTTGTCAATTTATTCATAAATTTCTAGGAGGAATTACAGAGGAATAGATAAAATATGTTCTAAAATTTTTAATTTCATGGGAAAGTATTTACTGAAATAGAAATGACAGAAAAAATGACAGTTCCTCTAAAAGATGGGAACACATCAATTATACCTGTGAAGGGGTCTCTATACTGTATACTATATACATCCTACGTCCGCTATTACTACCAGCTCATATACAGGTACACGTATGTCCTGGCAGTGAAGGGGTCTCTATACTGTATACTATATACATCCTACGTCCGCTATTACCACCAGCTCATATACAGGTACACGTACGTCCTGGCAGTGAAGCGGTCTCTATACTGTATACTATATACATCCTACGTCCGCTATTACCACCAGCTCATATACAGGTACACGTACGTCCTGGCAGTGAAGGGGTCTCTATACTGTATACTATATACATCCTACGTCCGCTATTACTACCAGCTCATATACAGGTACACGTACGTCCTGGCAGTGAAGGGGTCTCTATACTGTATACTATATACATCCTACATCCGCTATTACCACCAGCTCATATACAGGTACACGTACATCCTGGCAGTGAAGGGGTCTCTATACTGTATACTATATACATCCTACATCCGCTATTACTACCAGCTCATATACAGGTACACGTACATCCTGGCAGTGAAGGGGTCTCTATACTGTATACTATATACATCCTACGTCCACTATTACCACCAGCTCATATACAGGTACACGTACGTCCTGGCAGTGAAGGGGTCTCTATACTATATACATCCTACGTCCGCTATTACTACCAGCTCATATACAGGTACACGTACGTCCTGGCAGTGAAGGGGTCTCTATACTGTATACTATATACATTCTACGTCCGCTATTACCACCAGCTCATATACAGGTACACGTACGTCCTGGCAATGAAGGGGTCTCTATACTATATACATTCTACGTCCGCTATTACTGCCAGCTCATATACAGGTACACGTACATCCTGGCAGTGAACGGGTCTCTATACTGTATACTATATACATCCTACGTCCGCTATTACTACCAGCTCATATACAGGTACACGTACGTCCTGGCAGTGAAGGGGTCTCTATACTATATACTATATACATCCTACGTCCGCTATTACTACCAGCTCATATATAGGTACACGTACGTCCTGGCAGTGAAGGGGTCTCTATACTATATACATCCTATGTCCGCTATTACCACCAGCTCATATACAGGTACACGTACATCCTGGCAGTGAAGGAGTCTCTATACTGTATACTATATACATCCTACGTCCGCTATTACTACCAGCTCATATACAGGTACACGTACGTCCTGGCAGTGAAGGGGTCTCTATACTATATACTATATACATCCTACGTCCGCTATTACTACCAGCTCATATATAGGTACACGTACGTCCTGGCAATGAAGGGGTCTCTATACTATATACATCCTACGTCCGCTATTACTACCAGCTCATATACAGGTACACGTACGTCCTGGCAGTGAAGGGGTCTCTATACTATATACTATATACATCCTACATCCGCTATTACCACCAGATCATATACAGGTACACGTACGTCCTGGCAGTGAAGGGGTCTCTATACTGTATACTATATACTATATACATCCTATGTCCGCTATTACCACCAGCTCATATACAGGTACACGTACATCCTGGCAGTGAAGGGGTCTCTATACTGTATACTATATACATCCTATGTCCGCTATTACCACCAGCTCATATACAGGTACACGTACATCCTGGCAGTGAAGGAGTCTCTATACTGTATACTATATACATTCTACGTCCGCTATTACCACCAGCTCATATACAGGTACACGTACGTCCTGGCAATGAAGGGGTCTCTATACTATATACATTCTACGTCCGCTATTACTGCCAGCTCATATACAGGTACACGTACATCCTGGCAGTGAACGGGTCTCTATACTGTATACTATATACATCCTATGTCCGCTATTACCACCAGCTCATATACAGGTACACGTACATCCTGGCAGTGAAGGGGTCTCTATACTGTATACTAAATACATCCTATGTCCGCTATTACCACCAGCTCATATACAGGTATACGTACGTTCTGGCAGTGAAGGGGTCTCTATACTGTATACTATATACATCCTATGTCCGCTATTACCACCAGCTCATATACAGGTACACGTACATCCTGGCAGTGAAGGAGTCTCTATACTGTATACTATATACATGCTACGTCCGCTATTACCACCAGCTCATATACAGGTACACGTATGTCCTGGCAGTGAAGGGGTCTCTATACTGTATACTATATACATCCTACGTCCGCTATTACCACCAGCTCATATACAGGTACACGTACGTCCTGGCAGTGAAGGGGTCTCTATACTGTATACTATATACATCCTACGTCCGCTATTACTACCAGCTCATATACAGGTACACGTATGTCCTGGCAGTGAAGGAGTCTCTATACTGTATACTATATACATCCTACGTCCGCTATTACTACCAGCTCATATACAGGTACACGTGCATCCTGGCAGTGAAGGGGTCTCTATACTGTATACTATATACATCCTACGTCCGCTATTACTACCAGCTCATATACAGGTACACGTACATCCTGGCAGTGAAGGGGTCTCTATACTGTATACTATATACATCCTACGTCCGCTATTACCACCAGCTCATATACAGGTACACGTACGTCCTGGCAGTGAAGGGGTCTCTATACTGTATACTATATACATCCTACGTCCGCTATTACTACCAGCTCATATACAGGTACACGTAAGTCCTGGCAGTGAAGGGGTCTCTATACTGTATACTATATACATCCTACATCCGCTATTACTACCAGCTCATATACAGGTACACGTACATCCTGGCAGTGAAGCGGTCTCTATACTGTATACTATATACATCCTACGTCCACTATTACCACCAGCTCATATACAGGTACACGTACGTCCTGGCAGTGAAGGGGTCTCTATACTATATACATCCTACGTCCGCTATTACTACCAGCTCATATACAGGTACACGTACGTCCTGGCAGTGAAGGGGTCTCTATACTGTATACTATATACAGCCTACGTCCGCTATTACCACCAGCTCATATACAGGTACACGTACGTCCTGGCAGTGAAGGGGTCTCTATACTGTATACTATATACATTCTACGTCCGCTATTACCACCAGCTCATATACAGGTACACGTACGTCCTGGCAATGAAGGGGTCTCTATACTATATACATTCTACGTCCGCTATTACTGCCAGCTCATATACAGGTACACGTACATCCTGGCAGTGAACGGGTCTCTATACTGTATACTATATACATCCTACGTCCGCTATTACTACCTGCTCATATACAGGTACACGTACGTCCTGGCAGTGAAGGGGTCTCTATACTATATACATCCTACATCCGCTATTACTACCAGCTCATATACAGGTACACGTACGTCCTGGCAGTGAAGGGGTCTCTATACTGTATACTATATACATCCTACGTCCGCTATTACCACCAGCTCATATACAGGTACACGTACGTCCTGGCATTGAAGGGGTCTCTATACTGTATACTATATACATCCTACGTCCGCTATTACTACCAGCTCATATACAGGTACACGTACGTCCTGGCAGTGAAGGGGTCTCTATACTGTATACTATATACATCCTATGTCCGCTATTACTACCAGCTCATATACAGGTACACGTACATCCTGGCAGTGAAGGGGTCTCTATACTGTATACTATATACATCCTACGTCCGCTATTACCACCAGCTCATATACAGGTACACGTACGTCCTGGCAGTGAAGGGGTCTCTATACTGTATACTATATACATCCTACGTCCGCTATTACTACCAGCTCATATACAGGTACACGTACATCCTGGCAGTGAAGGGGTCTCTATACTGTATACTATATACATCCTACGTCCGCTATTACCACCAGCTCATATACAGGTACACGTACGTCCTGGCAGTGAAGCGGTCTCTATACTGTATACTATATACATCCTACGTCCGCTATTACCACCAGCTCATATACAGGTACACGTACATCCTGGCAGTGAAGGGGTCTCTATACTGTATACTATATACATCCTATGTCCGCTATTACTACCAGCTCATATACAGGTACACGTACGTCCTGGCAGTGAAGGGGTCTCTATACTGTATACTATATACATTCTACGTCCGCTATTACCACCAGCTCATATACAGGTACACGTACGTCCTGGCAATGAAGGGGTCTCTATACTATATACATTCTACGTCCGCTATTACTACCAGCTCATATACAGGTACACGTATGTCCTGGCAGTGAAGGGGTCTCTATACTGTATACTATATACATCCTACGTCCGCTATTACCACCAGCTCATATACAGGTATACGTACGTTCTGGCAGTGAAGGGGTCTCTATACTGTATACTATATACATCCTATGTCCGCTATTACCACCAGCTCATATACAGGTACACGTACATCCTGGCAGTGAAGGAGTCTCTATACTGTATACTATATACATGCTACGTCCGCTATTACCACCAGCTCATATACAGGTACACGTATGTCCTGGCACTGAAGGGGTCTCTATACTGTATACTATATACATCCTACGTCCGCTATTACCACCAGCTCATATACAGGTACACGTACGTCCTGGCAGTGAAGGGGTCTCTATACTGTATACTATATACATCCTACGTCCGCTATTACTACCAGCTCATATACAGGTACACGTACATCCTGGCAGTGAAGGGGTCTCTATACTGTATACTATATACATCCTACGTCCGCTATTACCACCAGCTCATATACAGGTACACGTACGTCCTGGCAGTGAAGGGGTCTCTATACTGTATACTATGTACATCCTACGTCCGCTATTACTACCAGCTCATATACAGGTACACGTACGTCCTGGCAGTGAAGGGGTCTCTATATTGTATACTATATACATCCTACATCCGCTATTACCACCAGCTCATATACAGGTACACGTACATCCTGGCAGTGAAGGGGTCTCTATACTGTATACTATATACATCCTACGTCCGCTATTACTACCAGCTCATATACAGGTACACGTATGTCCTGGCAGTGAAGGGGTCTCTATACTGTATACTATATACATCCTACGTCCGCTATTACCACCAGCTCATATACAGGTACACGTACGTCCTGGCAGTGAAGCGGTCTCTATACTGTATACTATATACATCCTACGTCCGCTATTACCACCAGCTCATATACAGGTACACGTACGTCCTGGCAGTGAAGGGGTCTCTATACTGTATACTATATACATCCTACATCCGCTATTACCACCAGCTCATATACAGGTACACGTACGTCCTGGTAGTGAAGGGGTCTCTATACTGTATACTATATACATCCTACGTCCGCTATTACTACCAGCTCATATACAGGTACACGTATGTCCTGGCAGTGAAGGGGTCTCTATACTGTATACTATATACATCCTACGTCCGCTATTACCACCAGCTCATATACAGGTACACGTACGTCCTGGCAGTGAAGCGGTCTCTATACTGTATACTATATACATCCTACGTCCGCTATTACCACCAGCTCATATACAGGTACACGTACGTCCTGGCAGTGAAGGGGTCTCTATACTGTATACTATATACATCCTACGTCCGCTATTACTACCAGCTCATATACAGGTACACGTACGTCCTGGCAGTGAAGGGGTCTCTATACTGTATACTATATACATCCTACATCCGCTATTACCACCAGCTCATATACAGGTACACGTACATCCTGGCAGTGAAGGGGTCTCTATACTGTATACTATATACATCCTACATCCGCTATTACTACCAGCTCATATACAGGTACACGTACATCCTGGCAGTGAAGGGGTCTCTATACTGTATACTATATACATCCTACGTCCACTATTACCACCAGCTCATATACAGGTACACGTACGTCCTGGCAGTGAAGGTGTCTCTATACTATATACATCCTACGTCCGCTATTACTACCAGCTCATATACAGGTACACGTACGTCCTGGCAGTGAAGGGGTCTCTATACTGTATACTATATACATTCTACGTCCGCTATTACCACCAGCTCATATACAGGTACACGTACGTCCTGGCAATGAAGGGGTCTCTATACTATATACATTCTACGTCCGCTATTACTGCCAGCTCATATACAGGTACACGTACATCCTGGCAGTGAACGGGTCTCTATACTGTATACTATATACATCCTACGTCCGCTATTACTACCAGCTCATATACAGGTACACGTACGTACTGGCAGTGAAGGGGTCTCTATACTATATACTATATACATCCTACGTCCGCTATTACTACCAGCTCATATATAGGTACACGTACGTCCTGGCAGTGAAGGGGTCTCTATACTATATACATCCTATGTCCGCTATTACCACCAGCTCATATACAGGTACACGTACGTCCTGGCAGTGAAGGGGTCTCTATACTATATACTATGTACATCCTACATCCGCTATTACCACCAGATCATATACAGGTACACGTACGTCCTGGCAGTGAAGGGGTCTCTATACTGTATACTATATACATCCTATGTCCGCTATTACCACCAGCTCATATACAGGTACACGTACATCCTGGCAGTGAAGGGGTCTCTATACTGTATACTATATACATCCTATGTCCGCTATTACCACCAGCTCATATACAGGTACACGTACATCCTGGCAGTGAAGGAGTCTCTATACTGTATACTATATACATGCTACGTCCGCTATTACCACCAGCTCATATACAGGTACACGTATGTCCTGGCAATGAAGGGGTCTCTATACTATATACATCCTACATCAGCTATTACTACCAGCTCATATACAGGTACACGTACGTCCTGGCAGTGAAGGGGTCTCTATACTGTATACTATATACATCCTACGTCCGCTATTACCACCAGCTCATATACAGGTACACGTACGTCCTGGCAGTGAAGGGGTCTCTATACTGTATACTATATACATCCTACGTCCGCTATTACTACCAGCTCATATACAGGTACACGTACGTCCTGGCAGTGAAGGGGTCTCTATACTGTATACTATATACATCCTACATCCGCTATTACCACCAGCTCATATACAGGTACACGTACATCCTGGCAGTGAAGGGGTCTCTATACTGTATACTATATACATCCTACATCCGCTATTACTACCAGCTCATATACAGGTACACGTACATCCTGGCAGTGAAGGGGTCTCTATACTGTATACTATATACATCCTACGTCCACTATTACCACCAGCTCATATACAGGTACACGTACGTCCTGGCAGTGAAGGGGTCTCTATACTATATACATCCTACGTCCGCTATTACTACCAGCTCATATACAGGTACACGTACGTCCTGACAGTGAAGGGGTCTCTATACTGTATACTATATACATCCTACGTCCGCTATTACCACCAGCTCATATACAGGTACACGTACATCCTGGCAGTGAACGGGTCTCTATACTGTATACTATATACATCCTATGTCCGCTATTACCACCAGCTCATATACAGGTACACGTACATCCTGGCAGTGAAGGGGTCTCTATACTGTATACTATATACATCCTATGTCCGCTATTACCACCAGCTCATATACAGGTACACGTACATCCTGGCAGTGAAGGAGTCTCTATACTGTATACTATATACATTCTACGTCCGCTATTACCACCAGCTCATATACAGGTACACGTACGTCCTGGCAATGAAGGGGTCTCTATACTATATACATTCTACGTCCGCTATTACTGCCAGCTCATATACAGGTACACGTACATCCTGGCAGTGAACGGGTCTCTATACTGTATACTATATACATCCTATGTCCGCTATTACCACCAGCTCATATACAGGTACACGTACATCCTGGCAGTGAAGGGGTCTCTATACTGTATACTAAATACATCCTATGTCCGCTATTACCACCAGCTCATATACAGGTATACGTACGTTCTGGCAGTGAAGGGGTCTCTATACTGTATACTATATACATCCTATGTCCGCTATTACCACCAGCTCATATACAGGTACACGTACATCCTGGCAGTGAAGGAGTCTCTATACTGTATACTATATACATGCTACGTCCGCTATTACCACCAGCTCATATACAGGTACACGTATGTCCTGGCAGTGAAGGGGTCTCTATACTGTATACTATATATATCCTACGTCCGCTATTACCACCAGCTCATATACAGGTACACGTACGTCCTGGCAGTGAAGGGGTCTCTATACTGTATACTATATACATCCTACGTCCGCTATTACTACCAGCTCATATACAGGTACACGTATGTCCTGGCAGTGAAGGGGTCTCTATACTGTATACTATATACATCCTACGTCCGCTATTACTACCAGCTCATATACAGGTACACGTACATCCTGGCAGTGAAGGGGTCTCTATACTGTATACTATATACATCCTACGTCCGCTATTACCACCAGCTCATATACAGGTACACGTACGTCCTGGCAGTGAAGGGGTCTCTATACTATATACATTCTACGTCCGCTATTACTACCAGCTCATATACAGGTACACGTACGTCCTGGCAGTGAAGGGGTCTCTATACTGTATACTATATACATCCTACGTCCGCTATTACCACCAGCTCATATACAGGTACACGTACGTCCTGGCAGTGAAGGGGTCTCTATACTATATACATTCTACGTCCGCTATTACTACCAGCTCATATACAGGTACACGTACGTCCTGGCAGTGAAGGGGTCTCTATACTGTATACTATATACATCCTACATCCGCTATTACCACCAGCTCATATACAGGTACACGTGCATCCTGGCAGTGAAGGGGTCTCTATACTGTATACTATATACATCCTACATCCGCTATTACTACCAGCTCATATACAGGTACACGTACATCCTGGCAGTGAAGCGGTCTCTATACTGTATACTATATACATCCTACGTCCACTATTACCACCAGCTCATATACAGGTACACGTACGTCCTGGCAGTGAAGGGGTCTCTATACTATATACATCCTACGTCCGCTATTACTACCAGCTCATATACAGGTACACGTACGTCCTGGCAGTGAAGGGGTCTCTATACTGTATACTATATACAGCCTACGTCCGCTATTACCACCAGCTCATATACAGGTACACGTACGTCCTGGCAGTGAAGGGGTCTCTATACTGTATACTATATACATTCTACGTCCGCTATTACCACCAGCTCATATACAGGTACACGTACGTCCTGGCAATGAAGGGGTCTCTATACTATATACATTCTACGTCCGCTATTACTGCCAGCTCATATACAGGTACACGTACATCCTGGCAGTGAACGGGTCTCTATACTGTATACTATATACATCCTACGTCCGCTATTACTACCTGCTCATATACAGGTACACGTACGTCCTGGCAGTGAAGGGGTCTCTATACTATATACATTCTACGTCCGCTATTACTGCCAGCTCATATACAGGTACACGTACATCCTGGCAGTGAACGGGTCTCTATACTGTATACTATATACATCCTACATCCGCTATTACTACCAGCTCATATACAGGTACACGTACGTCCTGGCAGTGAAGGGGTCTCTATACTGTATACTATATACATCCTACGTCCGCTATTACCACCAGCTCATATACAGGTACACGTACGTCCTGGCATTGAAGGGGTCTCTATACTGTATACTATATACATCCTACGTCCGCTATTACTACCAGCTCATATACAGGTACACGTACGTCCTGGCAGTGAAGGGGTCTCTATACTGTATACTATATACATCCTATGTCCGCTATTACTACCAGCTCATATACAGGTACACGTACATCCTGGCAGTGAAGGGGTCTCTATACTGTATACTATATACATCCTACGTCCGCTATTACCACCAGCTCATATACAGGTACACGTACGTCCTGGCAGTGAAGGGGTCTCTATACTGTATACTATATACATCCTACGTCCGCTATTACTACCAGCTCATATACAGGTACACGTACATCCTGGCAGTGAAGGGGTCTCTATACTGTATACTATATACATCCTACGTCCGCTATTACCACCAGCTCATATACAGGTACACGTACATCCTGGCAGTGAAGGGGTCTCTATACTGTATACTATATACATCCTATGTCCGCTATTACCACCAGCTCATATACAGGTACACGTACATCCTGGCAGTGAAGGGGTCTCTATACTGTATACTATATACATCCTATGTCCGCTATTACCACCAGCTCATATACAGGTACACGTACATCCTGGCAGTGAAGGAGTCTCTATACTGTATACTATATACATCCTACGTCCGCTATTACTACCAGCTCATATACAGGTACACGTAAGTCCTGGCAGTGAAGGGGTCTCTATACTGTATACTATATACATCCTACATCCGCTATTACTACCAGCTCATATACAGGTACACGTACATCCTGGCAGTGAAGCGGTCTCTATACTGTATACTATATACATCCTACGTCCGCTATTACCACCAGCTCATATACAGGTACACGTACATCCTGGCAGTGAAGGGGTCTCTATACTGTATACATCCTACGTCCGCTATTACTACCAGCTCATATACAGGTACACGTACGTCCTGGCAGTGAAGGGGTCTCTATACTGTATACTATATACATCCTACGTCCGCTATTACCACCAGCTCATATACAGGTACACGTACATCCTGGCAGTGAAGGGGTCTCTATACTATATACAGCCTACGTCCGCTATTACTACCAGCTCATATACAGGTACACGTACGTCCTGGCAGTGAAGGGGTCTCTATACTATATACAGCCTACGTCCGCTATTACTACCAGCTCATATACAGGTACACGTACGTCCTGACAGTGAAGGGGTCTCTATACTGTATACTATATACAGCCTACGTCCGCTATTACTACCAGCTCATATACAGGTACACGTACGTCCTGACAGTGAAGGGGTCTCTATACTGTATACTAAATACATTCTACGTCCGCTATTACCACCAGCTCATATACAGGTACACGTACATCCTGGCAGTGAAGGGGTCTCTATACTGTATACTATATACATCCTACGTCCGCTATTACTACCAGCTCATATACAGGTACACGTACGTCCTGGCAGTGAAGGGGTCTCTATACTGTATACTATATACATCCTACGTCCGCTATTACCACCAGCTCATATACAGGTACACGTACATCCTGGCAGTGAAGCGTTCTCTATACTGTATACTATATACATCCTACGTCCGCTATTACTACCAGCTCATATATAGGTACAGGTACGTCCTGGCAGTGAAGGGGTCTCTATACTGTATACTATATACATCCTACGTCCACTATTACCACCAGCTCATATACAGGTACACGTACATCCTGGCAGTGAAGGGGTCTCTATACTGTATACTATATACATCCTACATCCGCTATTACTACCAGCTCATATACAGGTACACGTACATCCTGGCAGTGAAGGGGTCTCTATACTGTATACTATATACATCCTACGTCCACTATTACCACCAGCTCATATACAGGTACACGTACGTCCTGGCAGTGAAGGGGTCTCTATACTATATACATCCTACGTCCGCTATTACTACCAGCTCATATACAGGTACACGTACGTCCTGGCAGTGAAGGGGTCTCTATACTGTATACTATATACATTCTACGTCCGCTATTACCAC
This sequence comes from Rhinoderma darwinii, assembly GCF_050947455.1. Classification (NCBI taxonomy): domain Eukaryota; kingdom Metazoa; phylum Chordata; class Amphibia; order Anura; family Rhinodermatidae; genus Rhinoderma; species Rhinoderma darwinii. Next base: position 6,601,683 of record NC_134698.1, on the reverse strand, counting down.
CAGCTCATATACAGGTACACGTACGTCCTGGCAATGAAGGGGTCTCTATACTATATACATTCTTCGTCCGCTATTACTGCCAGCTCATATACAGGTACACGTACATCCTGGCAGTGAACGGGTCTCTATACTGTATACTATATACATCCTACGTCCGCTATTACTACCTGCTCATATACAGGTACACGTACGTCCTGGCAGTGAAGGGGTCTCTATACTATATACAGCCTACGTCCGCTATTACTGCCAGCTCATATACAGGTACACGTACGTCCTGGAAGTGAAGGGGTCTCTATACTGTATACTATATACATCCTATGTCCGCTATTACTACCAGCTCATATACAGGTACACGTACGTCCTGGCAGTGAAGGGGTTTCTATACTGTATACTATATACATCCTACGTCCGCTATTACCACCAGCTCATATACAGGTACACGTACATCCTGGCAGTGAAGGGGTCTCTATACTGTATACTATATACATCCTACATCCGCTATTACTACCAGCTCATATACAGGTACACGTACGTCCTGGCAGTGAAGGGGTCTCTATACTGTATACTATATACATCCTACGTCCGCTATTACCACCAGCTCATATACAGGTACACGTACATCCTGGCAGTGAAGGGGTCTCTATACTGTATACTATATACATCCTACGTCCGCTATTACTACCAGCTCATATACAGGTACACGTACGTCCTGGCAGTGAAGGGGTCTCTATACTGTATACTATATACATCCTACGTCCGCTATTACCACCAGCTCATATACAGGTACACGTACGTCCTGGCAGTGAAGGGGTCTCTATACTATATACAGCCTACGTCCGCTATTACTACCAGCTCATATACAGGTACACGTACGTCCTGACAGTGAAGGGGTCTCTATACTGTATACTAAATACATTCTACGTCCGCTATTACCACCAGCTCATATACAGGTACACGTACATCCTGGCAGTGAACGGGTCTCTATACTGTATACTATATACATCCTACGTCCGCTATTACTACCAGCTCATATACAGGTACACGTATGTCCTGGCAGTGAAGCGGTCTCTATACTGTATACTATATACATCCTACGTCCGCTATTACTACCAGCTCATATATAGGTACACGTACGTCCTGGCAGTGAACGGGTCTCTATACTGTATACTATATACATCCTACGTCCGCTATTACTACCAGCTCATATACAGGTACACGTACGTCCTGGCAGTGAAGCGGTCTCTATACTGTATACTATATACATCCTACGTCCGCTATTACTACCAGCTCATATACAGGTACACGTACGTCCTGGCAGTGAAGCATTCTCTATACTGTATACTATATACATCCTACGTCCGCTATTACTACCAGCTCATATACAGGTACACGTACGTCCTGGCAATGAAGGGGTCTCTATACTGTATACTATATACATTCTACATCCGCTATTACCACCAGCTCATATACAGGTACACGTACATCCTGGCAGTGAACGGGTCTCTATACTGTATACTATATACATCCTACATCCGCTATTACTACCAGCTCATATACAGGTACACGTACGTCCTGGCAGTGAAGGGGTCTCTATACTGTATACTATATACATCCTACATCCGCTATTACCACCAGCTCATATACAGGTACACGTACATCCTGGCAGTGAAGGGGTCTCTATACTGTATACTATATACATCCTACGTCCGCTATTACCACCAGCTCATATACAGGTACACGTACGTCCTGGCAGTGAAGGGGTCTCTATACTGTATACTATATACATCCTACGTCCGCTATTACTACCAGCTCATATACAGGTACACGTACGTCCTGGCAATGAAGGGGTCTCTATACTGTATACTATATACATTCTACATCCGCTATTACCACCAGATCATATACAGGTACACGTACGTCCTGGCAGTGAAGGGGTCTCTATACTGTATACTATATACATCCTACGTCCGCTATTACTACCAGCTCATATACAGGTACACGTACGTCCTGGCAGTGAAGGGGTCTCTATACTATATACATTCTACGTCCGCTATTACCACCAGCTCATATACAGGTACACGTACATCCTGGCAGTGAAGGGGTCTCTATACTGTATACTATATACATCCTACATCCGCTATTACTACCAGCTCATATACAGGTACACGTACATCCTGGCAGTGAAGGGGTCTCTATACTGTATACTATATACATCACTGGCGTAGCTATAGGGGTCGCAGCGGTCGCAATTGCGACCGGGCCCCGAAGCCAGGGGGGCCCACGGCCCCCCGCACCACATCAATAAAAAGTTACTATAGTAACTCGGGCCGCGGGCCCCTGTTACTATAGTAACATACTTTACTTACCTTCCTGGTTCCGGATCGCAGCGGAGGTCCTGACGTCAAGCGCTGTGCGCAGCGCATGACGTCACAGTGCTATGCCGCCGCGCACAGCATCGAGACTACAGAACTCCCGCCGCGGCCGAAGAGGAAGGTAAGCTTAGCCCTGACTGGCGGGGTCTGACTCCCGGGACCCGCCAATCAGCTGTTTTGAAGGGGCCGCAGCAGAGAGCTGCTCCCCTTCATTCCTGTCACTTCATTTCGGTCACACTGTGAATCGGTGTCGGCGATTCACAGTGTGAGCGAGTAGTGAAATGAAGGGGAAGCAGCTCTCGTACGAGTGCTGCGGCCCCTTCAAAACAGCTGATTTGCGGGTCCCGGGCGACACATCAGCTATTGATGGCCTATCCTGTGGATAGGCCATCAATGTTTAGGGACTGCACAACCCCTAAGCCTACGATGTATCAGGCTTAGGGGGCCCATGAGACAGGATCACAGATTGTGTGATCCTGTCTCCTGGGCCCTGTATCTAAGCCAATCACATGGTAGGCTTAGATACATGGCCCATGCGTGATCCTGTCTGCTGGGCCCTGTATCTAAGCCTACCACACTGTAGGTTTAGATACAGGGCCCCAGCACACACTAATCTTATACTGTATAAGATTACTGTCTGCTGGACCCTGTATCTAAGCCTACCTTGTGGTAGGCTTAGTTACAGGGTCCCACAGACAGTATCACACATGGGCCCTGTATCTAAGCCTTAGGGTATGTGCACACACACAAATTACGTCCGTAATTGACGGACGTATTTCGGCCGCAAGTCCCGGACCGAACACAGTGCAGGGAGCCGGGCTCCTAGCATTATACTTATGTACGACGCTAGGAGTCCCTGCCTCTCCGTGGAACTACTGTCCCGTACTGTAATCATGTTTTCAGTACGGGACAGTTGTCCTGCAGCGAGGCAGGGACTCCTAGCATCGTACATAAGTATGATGCTAGGAGCCCGGCTCCCTGCACTGTGTTCGGTCCGGGACTTGCGGCCGAAATACGTCCGTCAATTACGGACGTAATTAGTGTGTGTGCACATACCCTAACACATGTGTTACTAATCATTTTTTGTGTGTTTTCTTACAGGTTCGGTCGTTGGACTACGGCGGATTCCAGGACTACTTCGATGACAGCTTTTTTTTTTATTAATAAAATGGTTAATGAGGACTGTGTGGGTTTTTTTTTTATTTCAATAAAATATTTTTTCTATGTCTTTGTGGTTTTTTTTTAAACTATATTACTACCGCCTTAGTAATGGCCGCCGGCTGATTGACAGCATCCATTGCTAAGGCGGGGCTTAGTGTTAGCAGGTACAGAGGCTAACACTAACCCCCATTATTACCCCGTTACCCACCACTACCAGGGGTGCTGGGAAGAGCCGGGTACCATCCAGTACTTGACCATCTGTAGTGATGGTTGGCCACTGGGGTGGCCGCAGGCTGGTATTATCAGGAGGGGAAAGGTCGAAAACAGTGGCCCTTCCCATCCTGGTAATGCTAGGCTGTTGCTGCTTTATTGTATCTGGCTGGTAATGAAAATGGGGGGGACCCCACGTCATTTAAAAAAAAATAATTGGAAAGAATGATGTCGGGTCCCCCCCAATTTTCATAACCAGCCAGATACAACACAGCAGCAGCAGGCAGCATTACAAGGGTGGGAGGGCCACTGTTTTTGGCCTTCCCCAGCCTAATACTACCAGCCTGCGGCCACCCCGGTGCCTGCCCGTCACTACAGATGGTCGGGTACTGGTTTGTACCCGGCTCTTCCCAGTACCCCTGGTGGCGGTGGGTACCGGGGTAATAATGGGGGTTAGTGTAGCCTCTGCACCGGCTGACATTAAGCCTCGCCTTAGTAATGGAGGTTGTCAATCAGCCAGCGGCCATTACTAAGGCGGTAGTAATAAAGTTTAAAAAGATACAAGCACATAGAAAAAATATTTTATTGAAATAAAAAAACACAACCCTCATTAACCATTTTATTGAGAATAAAAAAAACGCCGTCATTGAAGTCCTCGAATCCGAAGTCCAACAACCGAACCTGTAAAAAAAACACAAACACAAAAATAATCAGTAACACATAAAGAAGCAAAATTATTATTCTTACCTATCCTGGGTCCAGCGCTGGAGCCGCAATGTCAGCGAGCTGGGCCCTGTATCTAATCCTATCATGTGTGATACAGTCTGCTGAGCTGTGTATCTAATCCAATCATGTATGATACTGTCTGCTGGGCCCTATATCTAATCCGATCATGTGTGATACTGTCTGCTGAGCCACTGTATCTAATCCTATCATGTGTGATACTGTCTGCTGAGCCACTGTATCTAATCCTATCATGTGTGGTACTGTCTGCTGAGCCACTGTATCTAATCCTATCATGTGTGATACTGTCTGCTGAGAAACTGTATCTAATCCTATCATGTGTGGTACTGTCTGCTGAGCCACTGTATCTAATCCTATCGTGTGGTACTGTCTGCTGAACCACTGTATCTAATCCTATCATGTGTGATACTGTCTGCTGGGCCACTGTATCTAATCCTATCATGTTTGATACTGTCTGCTGAGCTGTGTATCTAATCCTATCATGTGTGATACTGCCTTCTGAGCCACTGTATCTAATGCTATCATGTGTGATACTGTCTGCTCAGCCACTGTATCTAATCCTATCCATAGTTTATAGGGTCGTAGTGCTATAGATATTCTATGCTGTCTCATATACACACTTTTTTTGGGGGCGGACACATATGTATTGGGGCTATTTCCCGGACATTTTAAGCCCTGAGGGTATGTTCACACGGCAGCGTCCGTTACGGCTGAAATTACGGTGCTGTTTTCAGGAGAAAACAGCACCGTAATTTCAGCCGTAATGGCATGTGGAGGCGTCTTTTGCTGCGTCCATTACGGAAGTAACTGAAGCTGGTTTTCCATGGAGTCCATGGAAAACGGCTCCATTTACGTCTGAAGAAGTGACAGGCACTTTTTTACGCGCCGCCTTTTGACAGCGACGCGTAAAAAAAAATGACCGTCGGCACAGAACATCGTAAGACCCATTCAAATGAATGGGCAGATGTTTGCCGACGCTTTTGAGCCGCATTTTCGGACGTAATTCAATGCTAAAACGCCCTAATTACATCCGTAAATAGTGTGTGTGAACCCAGCCTTAGTGACGCCCCCGGCTGCTAGTGCTGCATTGTTGGGTCATTTAGGAGACCCAGCGATGCAGCTGAAAGTGGACCGTCGGCCATGAGAAGTTTGCGGGGGGGGGGGGGGGGGCCCAGTAAGAATTTTTGCATCGGGGCCCATGAGCCTCTAGCTACGCCCCTGATATACATCCTACGTCCACTATTACCACCAGCTCATATACAGGTACACGTACGTCCTGGCAGTGAAGGGGTCTCTATACTATATACATCCTACGTCCGCTATTACTACCAGCTCATATACAGGTACACGTACGTCCTGGCAGTGAAGGGGTCTCTATACTGTATACTATATACATCCTACGTCCGCTATTACCACCAGCTCATATACAGGTACACGTACGTCCTGGCAGTGAAGGGGTCTCTATACTATATACAGCCTACGTCCGCTATTACTACCAGCTCATATACAGGTACACGTACGTCCTGACAGTGAAGGGGTCTCTATACTGTATACTAAATACATTCTACGTCCGCTATTACCACCAGCTCATATACAGGTACACGTACATCCTGGCAGTGAACGGGTCTCTATACTGTATACTATATACATCCTACGTCCGCTATTACTACCAGCTCATATACAGGTACACGTATGTCCTGGCAGTGAAGCGGTCTCTATACTGTATACTATATACATCCTACGTCCGCTATTACTACCAGCTCATATACAGGTACACGTACGTCCTGGCAGTGAAGGGGTCTCTATACTGTATACTAAATACATTCTACGTCCGCTATTACCACCAGCTCATATACAGGTACACGTACATCCTGGCAGTGAACGGGTCTCTATACTGTATACTATATACATCCTACGTCCGCTATTACTACCAGCTCATATACAGGTACACGTATGTCCTGGCAGTGAAGCGGTCTCTATACTGTATACTATATACATCCTACATCCGCTATTACCACCAGCTCATATACAGGTACACGTACGTCCTGGCAGTGAAGGGGTCTCTATACTGTATACTATATACATCCTACGTCCGCTATTACCACCAGCTCATATACAGGTACACGTACGTCCTGGCAGTGAAGGGGTCTCTATACTGTATACTATATACATCCTACGTCCGCTATTACCACCAGCTCATATACAGGTACACGTACGTCCTGGCAGTGAAGGGGTCTCTATACTGTATACTATATACATCCTACATCCGCTATTACCACCAGCTCATATACAGGTACACGTACGTCCTGACAGTGAAGGGGTCTCTATACTGTATACTAAATACATTCTACGTCCGCTATTACCACCAGCTCATATACAGGTACACGTACATCCTGGCAGTGAACGGGTCTCTATACTGTATACTATATACATCCTACGTCCGCTATTACTACCAGCTCATATACAGGTACACGTATGTCCTGGCAGTGAAGCGGTCTCTATACTGTATACTATATACATCCTACATCCGCTATTACCACCAGCTCATATACAGGTACACGTACGTCCTGGCAGTGAAGGGGTCTCTATACTGTATACTATATACATCCTACGTCCGCTATTACTACCAGCTCATATATAGGTACACGTACGTCCTGGCAGTGAACGGGTCTCTATACTGTATACTATATACATCCTACGTCCGCTATTACTACCAGCTCATATACAGGTACACGTACGTCCTGGCAGTGAAGCATTCTCTATACTGTATACTATATACATCCTACGTCCGCTATTAGTACCAGCTCATATACAGGTACACGTACGTCCTGGCAGTGAAGGGGTCTCTATACTGTATACTATATACATTCTACATCCGCTATTACCACCAGCTCATATACAGGTACACGTACATCCTGGCAGTGAAGGGGTCTCTATACTGTATACTATATACATCCTACATCCGCTATTACTACCAGCTCATATACAGGTACACGTACATCCTGGCAGTGAAGGGGTCTCTATACTGTATACTATATACATCCTACATCCGCTATTACCACCAGCTCATATACAGGTACACGTACATCCTGGCAGTGAAGGGGTCTCTATACTGTATACTATATACATCCTACGTCCGCTATTACCACCAGCTCATATACAGGTACACGTACGTTCTGGCAGTGAAGGGGTCTCTATACTGTATTCTATATACATCCTACGTCCGCTATTACTACCAGCTCATATACAGGTACACGTACGTCCTGGCAGTGAAGGGGTCTCTATACTGTATACTATATACATCCTACGTCCGCTATTACCACCAGCTCATATACAGGTACACGTACGTCCTGGCAGTGAAGGGGTCTCTATACTGTATACTATATACATTCTACGTCCGCTATTACTACCAGCTCATATACAGGTACACGTACGTCCTGGCAATGAAGGGGTCTCTATACTGTATCCTATATACATTCTACGTCCGCTATTACTACCAGCTCATATACAGGTACACGTACGTCCTGGCAATGAAGGGGTCTCTATACTGTATACTATATACATTCTACATCCGCTATTACCACCAGATCATATACAGGTACACGTACGTCCTGGCAGTGAAGGGGTCTCTATACTGTATACTATATACATCCTACGTCCGCTATTACTACCAGCTCATATACAGGTACACGTACGTCCTGGCAGTGAAGGGGTGTCTATACTGTATACTATATACATCCTACATCCGCTATTACTACCAGCTCATATACAGGTACACGTACATCCTGGCAGTGAAGGGGTCTCTATACTGTATACTATATACTATATACATCCTACATCCGCTATTACTACCAGCTCATATACAGGTACACGTACATCCTGGCAGTGAAGGGGTCTCTATACTGTATACTATATACATCCTACGTCCACTATTACCACCAGCTCATATACAGGTACACGTACGTCCTGGCAGTGAAGGGGTCTCTATACTATATTCATTCTACGTCCGCTATTACCACCAGCTCATATACAGGTACACGTACGTCCTGGCAATGAAGGGGTCTCTATACTATATTCATTCTACGTCCGCTATTACTGCCAGCTCATATACAGGTACACGTACATCCTGGCAGTGAACGGGTCTCTATACTGTATACTATATACATCCTACGTCCGCTATTACTACCTGCTCATATACAGGTACACGTACGTCCTGGCAGTGAAGGGGTCTCTATACTATATACATTCTACGTCCGCTATTACTGCCAGCTCATATACAGGTACACGTACATCCTGGCAGTGAACGGGTCTCTATACTGTATACTATATACATCCTACATCCGCTATTACTACCAGCTCATATACAGGTACACATACGTCCTGGCAGTGAAGGGGTCTCTATACTGTATACTATATACATCCTACGTCCGCTATTACCACCAGCTCATATACAGGTACACGTACATCCTGGCAGTGAAGCGGTCTCTATACTGTATACTATATACATCCTACATCCGCTATTACCACCAGCTCATATACAGGTACACGTACGTCCTGGCAGTGAAGGGGTCTCTATACTGTATACTATATACATCCTACGTCCGCTATTACTACCAGCTCATATACAGGTACACGTACGTCCTGGCAGTGAAGGGGTCTCTATACTGTATACTATATACATCCTACATCTGCTATTACCACCAGCTCATATATAGGTACGTACGTCCTGGCAGTGAAGGGGTCTCTATACTATATACATTCTACGTCCGCTATTACTGCCAGCTCATATACAGGTACACGTACATCCTGGCAGTGAACGGGTCTCTATACTGTATACTATATACATCCTACATCCGCTATTACTACCAGCTCATATACAGGTACACATACGTCCTGGCAGTGAAGGGGTCTCTATACTGTATACTATATACATCCTACGTCCGCTATTACCACCAGCTCATATACAGGTACACGTACGTCCTGGCAGTGAAGGGGTCTCTATACTGTATACTATATACATCCTACGTCCGCTATTACTACCAGCTCATATACAGGTACACGTACGTCCTGGCAGTGAAGGGGTTTCTATACTGTATACTATATACATCCTACGTCCGCTATTACCACCAGCTCATATACAGGTACACGTACGTCCTGGCAGTGAAGGGGTCTCTATACTGTATACATCCTACGTCCGCTATTACTACCAGCTCATATACAGGTACACGTACATCCTGGCAGTGAAGGGGTCTCTACACTGTATACTATATACATCCTACGTCCGCTATTACCACCAGCTCATATACAGGTACACGTACGTCCTGGCAGTGAAGGGGTCTCTATACTGTATACTATATACATCCTACGTCCGCTATTACTACCAGCTCATATACAGGTACACGTACATCCTGGCAGTGAAGGGGTCTCTATACTGTATACTATATACATCCTACGTCCGCTATTACCACCAGCTCATATACAGGTACACGTACGTCCTGACAGTGAAGGGGTCTCTATACTGTATACTAAATACATTCTACGTCCGCTATTACCACCAGCTCATATACAGGTACACGTACGTCCTGGCAGTGAAGGGGTCTCTATACTGTATACTATATACATCCTACGTCCGCTATTACTACCAGCTCATATACAGGTACACGTACGTCCTGGCAGTGAAGGGGTCTCTATACTGTATACTATATACATCCTACATCTGCTATTACCACCAGCTCATATATAGGTACGTACGTCCTGGCAGTGAAGGGGTCTCTATACTATATACATTCTACGTCCGCTATTACTGCCAGCTCATATACAGGTACACGTACATCCTGGCAGTGAACGGGTCTCTATACTGTATACTATATACATCCTACATCCGCTATTACTACCAGCTCATATACAGGTACACATACGTCCTGGCAGTGAAGGGGTCTCTATACTGTATACTATATACATCCTACGTCCGCTATTACCACCAGCTCATATACAGGTACACGTACGTCCTGGCAGTGAAGGGGTCTCTATACTGTATACTATATACATCCTACGTCCGCTATTACTACCAGCTCATATACAGGTACACGTACGTCCTGGCAGTGAAGGGGTTTCTATACTGTATACTATATACATCCTACGTCCGCTATTACCACCAGCTCATATACAGGTACACGTACGTCCTGGCAGTGAAGGGGTCTCTATACTGTATACATCCTACGTCCGCTATTACTACCAGCTCATATACAGGTACACGTACATCCTGGCAGTGAAGGGGTCTCTACACTGTATACTATATACATCCTACGTCCGCTATTACCACCAGCTCATATACAGGTACACGTACGTCCTGGCAGTGAAGGGGTCTCTATACTGTATACTATATACATCCTACGTCCGCTATTACTACCAGCTCATATACAGGTACACGTACATCCTGGCAGTGAAGGGGTCTCTATACTGTATACTATATACATCCTACGTCCGCTATTACCACCAGCTCATATACAGGTACACGTACGTCCTGACAGTGAAGGGGTCTCTATACTGTATACTAAATACATTCTACGTCCGCTATTACCACCAGCTCATATACAGGTACACGTACGTCCTGGCAGTGAAGGGGTCTCTATACTGTATACTATATACATCCTACGTCCGCTATTACCACCAGCTCATATACAAGTACACGTACGTTCTGGCAGTGAAGGGGTCTCTATACTGTATTCTATATACATCCTACGTCCGCTATTACCACCAGCTCATATACAGGTACACGTACATCCTGGCAGTGAAGGGGTCTCTATACTGTATACTATATACATCCTACGTCCGCTATTACTACCAGCTCATATACAGGTACACGTACGTCCTGGCAGTGAAGGGGTCTCTATACTGTATACTATATACATCCTACATCCGCTATTACTACCAGCTCATATACAGGTACACGTACATCCTGGCAGTGAACGGGTCTCTATACTGTATACTATATACATCCTACGTCCGCTATTACCACCAGCTCATATACAGGTACACGTATATGTCCTGGCAGTGAAGCGGTCTCTATACTGTATACTATATACATCCTACATCCGCTATTACCACCAGCTCATATACAGGTACACGTACGTCCTGGCAGTGAAGGGGTCTCTATACTGTATACTATATACATCCTACGTCCGCTATTACTACCAGCTCATATACAGGTACACGTACGTCCTGGCAGTGAAGCGGTCTCTATACTGTATACTATATACATCCTACGTCCGCTATTACTACCAGCTCATATACAGGTACACGTACGTCCTGGAAGTGAAGGGGTCTCTATACTGTATACTATATACATCCTACGTCCGCTATTACTACCAGCTCATATACAGGTACACGTACGTCCTGGCAGTGAAGCGGTCTCTATACTGTATACATCCTACGTCCGCTATTACTACCAGCTCATATATAGGTACAGGTACGTCCTGGCAGTGAAGGGGTCTCTATACTGTATACTATATACATCCTACGTCCGCTATTACTACCAGCTCATATATAGGTACACGTACGTCCTGGCAGTGAAGCGGTCTGTATACTGTATACTATATACATCCTACGTCCGCTATTACTACCAGCTCATATACAGGTACACGTACGTCCTGGCAGTGAAGCGTTCTCTATACTGTATACTATATACATCCTACGTCCGCTATTACTACCAGCTCATATATAGGTACAGGTACGTCCTGGCAGTGAAGGGGTCTCTATACTGTATACTATATACATCCTACGTCCGCTATTACTACCAGCTCATATATAGGTACACGTACGTCCTGGCAGTGAAGGGGTCTCTATACTGTATACTATATACATCCTACATCCGCTATTACCACCAGCTCATATATAGGTACGTACGTCCTGGCAGTGAAGGGGTCTCTCTCGGACCTGAGTGATCTATCAAATCCAATTTGTCGTGCTCCGGAGTGGATTGTAGCGGGTCGTGTATCTTCAGTGCCCGCTTTGTCAGGTCACATACATCACTCATTATTATTAAACCAGTCTGACTGCGTTAAGTTACTAAATATTGATTAGGCGGCCTGGCTTTTCAGACAGGCAGTAAGAGGGCGGCAGAGGGTGCCAGGGTCCCGTCATATGAACCCCGCTCATCTGCCCCATCAGGGAAGAACAAGGTAAGAAGTATACATTACATTATTATGGGCATCACTACTGGTCTATATAGTGGCGGTATCTTCCATGGTGCTGTATCGACCCGGGGCAAAGATGGTGGCGCTAACCTTGTATCTAAACACCCTGGGTAAGGTAGAGGGGCTCGGTAATGCCGCCCCTGGCACTCCACGCCCAGGGCATAGCCCCTTCTGCGATTATATTGTTTTTTTAAATGTTACTAATTTTACAAAATAATTTTTTTTACATTTTTGGGGAAAGCAAGGGACCAAAAAATAACAATTGTGTTTTGTTTTTTTATGGCTTACATTTTCCGGAAAAAGTTGTAAAAATTGGTTTTTTACGTAATTTTATTTTTTTACAAATGTTACGATTTTTTTTTTTACTTGTCATGTAATACACTGCAATACTTCCGTATTTTGGTGTACTGCCCTTTTCTGTGCTCTACTATTAAGCCTAGCTCCTGGCAAGGCAGGACACAAACATTTTGCGCTGCCGGCTGATGTCCTTCTTTCATCTATCTTCACGTTTTGTGGTATGCTGTACTGGTTTTTAGCTTTAGAATGGAAAAAAAAAAGAATGTCCCCATTCACTGACAGCAAACAGAGATCTTCAAAATGTTAAGGAATTGAAACAAAGTATATTAGAAAGTTGCAAAACTTTCCATCTGTGCAACGATAAAGCTTTATTTACATAAAACGGGAAAATCTGTAAAATGGGAAATCAAAGATGCCGCCTTCTTCCTTTCATCTGCTGATTACTTTGATTTCTGGCTTCCTATACCGATTCTTCACCCTCTTCTTACAGTCCACACTGCCCCCTTGTGGGCAGACGTGGCATCCTGGATAATGGACACATCAAAAAAAGCTTTTACAGCGTGTGATTTATACCTTTCAATATTTAACCCTAAATTGTGGAACATTTTACAGCTCACCGCCGTTTCACCCAGGAACACCCTTTTTTATGCAAATTCACATAAGCCCCGCCTTATAAAAAAGGGGACTTGGAGAATGACATCATGCTGCCAATCTCCCCTGTGGCACAGTGCCCATCCAGCTTTGAGCTGAACAGTTGAGACCTTACTGTACATTCAAGGTCTCCGTTCTCCAATTTTTAGGCTCTGTTCACATCTGCGTCTGTCGCTCCCGCAGTTCTGCTCCATAAAATCACAATTGCTCTGCAACTTTTTTTTCCACATACGGAAAAAAGTTGAAAAAAAACTGATGTATTATTTTGTCGAAGGACGGTCGTGACTTTTTTTTTCCCAATATGGAAAAAGTGTGAGCGACGCCTATCCGTAATCTGTGCGGTCTGTACGGTGGACCACTATTTAACACTGCCATCTTGTGGCCAATACAGGGACTCTCCACACCTTTCATGAAATTCACCTGTAGCCCTTTAATTTTTTTCCCATTTTTTTTCAGTCGTCTCCTCACACTTTGATTGAATAATAAAAATATAAGATTAGAAATAAATACCGTATACGGACCCAACGCGGACACGTGACTGCGCTTCGTTGCTGGAGTCCGAGCAAACGCTCGGTGAGAACAGAAAATCATTAAATCTAGTGCCAGGACGGAACTGAACCCATGACCCCGGTGCCGCAAGGCGTCAATGCTAATCCCGGTAGCGCCATCTCGGGAAATCTTAATGACTATTTGATCGCTTGCACCCGGCGCCATTTTTAGACGTTATTTATTTTATGGTGATTTATAATGATATAAATTGCCGTCGTGGATTAGAGGTGTCAGGAAATCGATATCGTGCTGAGAAGTTTGTGTGTTCCTCAGACCGGTTGCTAGGGGTAAGATTATGACTTCTGTACAATCCGGCCGGATGAGGACTAATGAGCGCGGAGAGCTCGGTAAACATGGCGCTCCTTTATCTCGGACGGGTCCTTTGTCCTCTTCCTATGGAGAGGAGGGGGATAAATGAGCACATATGTGCTGGTCTATAGGATGAGCGCAGATACGTCAGTGCAAAAACTACTGTGGACACGGACAAAGGGACTATTAGGGACCACCGAAAATAACAAGCTGGTCCTTCACACTATTTATTACATCAGGACGGCGCACTGGAAACGGAAATGAAAAACCGATGATGTCATGCGAGGGGTCGTTTCCTGGACTTCTTACACACGTTGCGCAAATACCGCAGATTTTCCACAACAGATTTCACTGCGGAAAATCGACAGCGTATTACAGTAGCAGCAGAGTGCATGAGATCTGAACAGATCTCATCCGTAAATAAGCGGGATAAAAAAAACACTCAGAAATTCACCTACGGGGCGGTTTTTTAATCCGCAACATGTCAATTGTATTTGTGTAATCACTGCTTTTTTTTGTTGTTGCAGGCTTTCCCCAATGGGGAGGTAAATCTCGCTACAAGTCGTAAACGTTGTGATTTTTGTGGTGAAAAAGCTGCGATTCCACCACAAAAATTACAAATCAGAAAAAAAAAATCTTATACTTACCCAGAATTCTGTGCTTCTTTGTCCAGGCCGGCCTACTAGGATGACATTTCATCTGATGTGACTGCTTCACAAACGTCATGCCAGGAGGCCGGGCTGTAGGACGGCAGAGGGACGCGTTCCCATGACTATGGGTAGGCATGAAGCTTTTATTTTTTTTTACGTGTAGTTTTCTGCAGCGGACATGCCGGCTGAAAAACTGCACCACAACTTGGTGGAGTTTTTCTGCCAAAATTCCCTGCGGCGGCCAGGGCGGACAAGCGGTGTTCTTTTACACAGCATAGTCGCCCTGTGTGAACGTAGTCTTAAACCTGCAACAAATCATTACCTTCATATAATGGGAATCAGGGCTGGTCTTATGGGAATGTGACGAGTTGAAAAGGGCACCACAGAGAACCTGGCACCCGAGTCTTGTAACCATCAGGGTTCCCACGGGACGGATACGCTGCATAAAACTACGCAGTGTATCCGACTTGGAACCTGCAGCACATTGTGGTGCGGTTTTTCAGATGGAATTTGAACTGCGGAAGAAAAAACAAACAAAAGACTTTCATACTTACCGCAACCGTTGTCATGGTGATACATCCCTCCTTTGACATCCACTCCAGCCTCCCTGGATGACGCCGCAGCACACGTGACTGCAGCAGCCTGTAACTGGCTGCAGCGGTCACATGAGATGAAACATCTTCCTAGGAGGCCGGACTGGAGGAAGAAGCACAGAATCCTGGGTAAGTATAACTTTTTTTTTTCTGAGTTGCGATTTTTGCGGCAGAATTGCTGCAATTCCTCCCACAAAAGCCACAACACTTGGCTATTTGTTGCAGGTTTTGCATCGATGTGGATCCATCTGGCTCCATTGTGGTGTTTGTCGTTTTGAGGGAAAGAATAGAGCTGCAAATTTTCTTCCCATCAACCCTGATGGAATCTTAATCCGATGCCCAAGATTTTTGTAAACACAATATATTCTGAAATTCTTGGACATCAGATATAAGGTCTGCGATTGTCGGTTCTGGAGAACAAAAAAAAAAATGGAGCAAATGGCAATAAGAAAATTAAACAGAATGTGAATTATAAGCAAGAACAGCAGATTGTAAGTGGAGGTTTTTTTTTTCCCATTCCCTGGCAGCAAGCAGAGATCTTGAAAGTGGTGTCGAAATAGGAAAAAAAAAATTAGGCATAATAGAAAGTAGAACTTGACACTTTACGTAGGAGGCAAAATACGTTTTAAAATGGTCCATAATGCTTTAATAAAACAAAAATAAAAACAGTGCTGAGAGGACAAAAACTGGAATCGTACACGACACGCGATCAGGTCAATGATCGACACTGGAGGAGACGTAACGTAGAGACAGGCCGGTGGAGCGTCCACAACTGCGGCCAGTGCCGGCCTCCTGTATAATGTCACTCACATTGTCATCACCCCTCATTCTCTCAAAAAATCAGAACCTAGTGCCGAATATAAACCCCCTACAACTGTAACGAGGGTCCCCACTATGACATTGAGAAGTATAGGGAGCGAACTGGTATCACAAGCACAGCAGTGTGCAAATATAATGTGATTAAAGGAGAACTCTGAGTAAAACTGATATACTAGGGGGGCGGAGCATGATACCGATTCTGTTCTTTCAATCCATGTCTCATGCACCACCCCCCTCAGGCCTTGAAAAAGATATACCTGTTTGTTTTGACTAGAGTGCTCCTTAAAAAAAAGTTACTCTGGACTGAGCAGACGAGGGGGCATCGAGAGGAGAGGAGCCCCATAGGAAAACGGGGCTATCCGAATGCTGGTCGAAAACTTAGTGTAGTCCAATACTAGCTTGCTCCCTTCTTCTCATTCCTAGGCGAGATGACCCTCAGACAGGTTTCCCGTCTTGTATATGCTACTGGTTGTGGTATCTATGGCGCGAGAGGCTCCTGCCATAGAAGCTGCCATTATGGTAGGAGAACAATACATTTTAAGCAAAAAAAAGCACCATACAAGAAAAAAAATTCACACGTCATAGATAGAACGATCAACAACGGTCTTCAAAATGGTCTATAAGGAACCTCCCCGTGTAGATCATTGATACTTTACTGGCCTGTAGTGTCATTAAAGTGCACTAAAAAAAAAATCCAAGTTGGCCAAATGGGCATTTGACACCAAAGAGTAATATGTGAGGGATACAGGACCTCCCATTGTCAGTAATGCATCTTAACAAGGCAACTGGAGAACGTATGTTTTTGAAGGAAGCTCGTAAATATTATAACGTTCGTGGGAATTTTCAAAAATGTCCTGCAGATCCCATTAGGGTCATTGGTGGCCCTTTGAAAGATGTCTTAGTAGGGCAAATTGGTCTGTGTAAACCTACCCTATCAGAAACCCTTTATCACTACTTACATTCTATGTAGGTGGGAGACTGATCCACAAGTAGCAGTTTTTGCCATGTTTAGACCTTAAAATGGTGACTACCATCTTAGGTATCGTGAACACGGCCTGTACAGAGAAGCATAGTCTCATACTATGGAGCTATAGGCACTGTATGCCACTTCAATACAACTCCACGTTACGGAGATATTCTCCCCTAGATGCAATAATAGGGGTCATGCACCCTAACCAATGGTAACTGCTGGAAAGAGGACGATTCGTTGTAGTGAACTTAGCCTTAAAATTAAAGTTTTTGAATAATCCAGCAAATTTGAACTACTCCAATACATCTTGGTAGGACTGCCATCGAAGGAAGGTGGCCCATCTCTTGACATTCTTACCCGAAACAATGGTTTCAATCAGTCGCAACCATGTAATCATCACACAACTCCTCAAATCAAATACAAAAAGAAGGTCATAAATAAAATGTGGGACATCCCTGAGATACAACCAGAACTGAAAAGGGACAAAAACACTAAGAAGCGTGGAGATCTGACCAGGTAGGCCAAACTCATGCAGTTCTTGGTGGCACCTTCATTCTGATGATTTTAGCCAGAGGTCATTGAAAGAGCATAGCTTTAGTCCAGCACAGTTCAAAAACATCTGACGTCCATCCGAACTCATTAAGAAAAATCTTAACTTCGCAATCACAATAAAATCTAGCACCCACAACGTCCAAGTCAAACATCAAAACATCTTCAGATGAACGCGAGTCCACGAGATGAAGCCAACGAGTCCCTGAGATGAAGCCAACGAGTCCATGAGATGAAGCCAACGAGTCCATGAGATGAAGCCAACGAGTCCATGAGATGAAGCCAACGAGTCCATGAGATGAAGCCAACGAGTCCATGAGATGAAGCCAACGAGTCCATGAGATGAAGCCAACGAGTCCATGAGATGAAGCCAACGAGTCCATGAGATGAAGCCAACGAGTCCATGACATGAAGCCAACGAGTCCATGACATGAAGCCAACGAGTCCATGAGATGAAGCCAACGAGTCCATGACATGAAGCCAACGAGTCCATGACATGAAGCCAACGAGTCCATGACATGAAGCCAACGAGTCCATGACATGAAGCCAACGAGTCCATGACATGAAGCCAACGAGTCCATGACATGAAGCCAACGAGTCCATGACATGAAGCCAACGAGTCCATGACATGAAGCCAACGAGTCCATGACGCACTTCTATTTGAATCTGCTGCTACAAAAAGTCCTTCAAACACCTGGTAAGGATTCCGCTTGGCAATCAGGATCACAGGAACCCTTTCCCGTGATTAAGGATGGATCAAATTTAAGTAATCTAATCCATTTCTCGGGCAAATCGTTGACAATAAGAAGACTGCCGAGATGATTGTACGCCAGGGTTGAGACCCACGTGGAGGTTTTATACGGACCCTCAAAAAGTTGAGCCCTTTCAGTGCTTTGCATTCCCATTCATGTGATAAATGTTCCTTCTGGTACTAGGACTCTTTTTGCCATTTACAGCATGTAAAACATGGTCCTTCCGAACTTCGTACAAAGAAGAAAAGTTGATGAATGAAGACGATGCGGATGACGGGAGAGAGTTTGCCAAAAGGTTTTTGTGTGTCTGATCTGGTTCCAGGTCGGACACTTCAGCCGATTCTCTGCTTTTATGGCAGCCGGTATAGAAGAAGGAGAGCTGATGGAAGCTGGCCCGTAACTCCTCTTTAATACTCTCCAGGATCTGATTGAACGATGGACGATTTTTGGGATTTTTTTGCCAGCACCACAGCATCAGTTCATGTCTGGAAACAAAATGGAGACCGTTAAGAAAATAAAAAAAATATTCGACAAGACAAAAAGATACAACATCTTGACAATTAAAATAGGCAACGCATTATCTGTACACATTTTTTAATCTGGTATCCAAGGGGTTTGATTCTATAGGTTATACTTCGAAAAGTAAAGAAGAGTTTATTTTAGGGACCACCACAAGGACATTCTGTGAAAAACTATAGGAATTACTAAAATTGTCAAACAGGGAAGTCATCCCATGCAGAGTAGATACAAAAAGAAAATCCAAAAATACTTACAGTCTATCGGGACAATTTTCAGGTTTCTCCAGGATTCCATTGTCTATAACATAGTGGAGGACCTGTTCATTTGCCATGCCTTGATAAGGCTGTTCTGCTAGGGTGGCAATTTCCCACAGGACCACCCCAAAAGACCTATAAAAGAGAAAACAACATCAGTCTACCTCTACCGTCCTGTATCAAAGCCAGACCATGAAAATATGTGTGGCTTTACTTTGTGCTATTCTTCAAGGAGTTGTAGAACATTAGAAAACAGGGACCTTTTCCAAAAACAGTGCCACTTTTGTATTTGGGCTGTATTTGGTACTGCAGCTCAAACCCATTTAAGTTAATGGATTTGAGTTGCAATATCAGACACAGCCATTGGACAAAAGTGGCACTCTTGGAAAAGATAGATCATGTTTTCTAATGTTATACAAATTTTATTATTTATGGATGGTTGAACCAATTTGGCATTTTTACAACCACTTCACTCAATCCTGGTTACAGCTCCTTGTACAGTATGTGAGTCTCTGTGATCATTATATTGGCCGTACCCCTATATAGATCAAATTATTTATACAATGGATAAGAAATATATTCCATAGGTCATGTGAATTACTTTTCCCGGTATCTAGGACACTGCTTAAAAGGTAAATCCGGAAATGTACAATGTTGGCCTTTCCGACCCTCAGTACCCCTCCCTACTGATCAGCAGAACAAGGGGCCGCAGCGCCCTAGCACGTGCCGAAGCCCCTTAATTGATTATCCAGGTACAGTGACACATTTGTACTTGTGGCTGTGCCTGGTACTACAGGTCAGCCCCATTGAAGTAAACAGGCCGGAGCTGCTGTCCCAGACATAGCTGTATTTACAGACGAGCCGGTATGTCCAGAAAAAAATTGTCTAAACTAAAGTTTGGACTGAGCACCCCGATTATTCAACAGCTTGGACTGGTAGGTACAATCATTAAAGGCTTCTCAACTAGAACGACATACCAGACGTCCGAGTACGGGGTAAAGATACCATCTTTGAGAGACTCTGGCGACATCCATCGGACAGGAAGAAGCGACTTTCCACCTTTCCGGTAGTAGTCCGTTTCATAAATATCTCTGGTCATGCCAAAATCTAGTGAGTGAAAAAGACAGAATTACTACAGTATGTCTACCAGTAACCTACAGAAAGCCATCACCGAGTGATGGACCATCAAGTGACCCACTGACAGCTTCAGACGGAGCTGTCCACACCTGGACCTGATGATCAACGAGGACTGAATTGTGGGAGAATCAGTTTTATGCCGTCTAAGACTGTCCCACCAGATGGTCACTCGTATCTTTTGTTAGGCCGGTCTAAAAAAAAAAAACTTTGGACTCCAGTACACAAAGGCATACAAATTTACCAGGTGATCTCGAAAATTGTATTATGATAGAGGCGAAAGACTAATTAAGGCTAGGGCTACACGGCAACTTTGGCCGCCCTGCCTGCATCTCAGGTAATGAAAGTCAATGTGGCCTGCGTCGTGACCAGTCGCCCTTGCCTAATTCATTGTTTTACCCTTATCGGGTTTAGGTAAATCTATAAATAAATATTTTTTGTTCCATGATAAGTATAAAACTATACGTATTATAACAGCTTGGTTCAGAAAGCATTGTGGTAAAACGAAAAAAGTTTTGGGTATAGGGGTATTGCGGAGGCCCAGTCCTGGTTGGTCCCATCCTCTCTGCTATTGGGTGTTAAGGGCCTATGGTTCTTGGTGGAAAAACCTAGAACCATAAGGGTCGTCCAATTTTGATTTTTGTCCCCTTCTGTTCTACACACACCGCTGTATGGATTGCTCTTTTCTTGGTCTTGTAGGGACCATCAGCCCTCCCAACTGTCCCAGATGCAGCAGGCCAGTGCCAGATTTTGGGCACTGTCCTAGGACACCTGCCGCATGTCCCACTGACCAACTTCTAGATTATGAACTAAAATTGCAGAATGGTGGAGCTTTCCATTAATAGCCAAGTCCTCTTTGTATAATCCATAACCTACCTCCAATCTTTACAGTTAGGTCTTCCGATACCATGCAGTTACGGGCTGCCAGGTCGCGATGTACAAATTTTTTAGCATTCAAATATGCCATCCCATCAGAGATTTCACCGGCCATCTGAATCATTTCCTTTAATGATGGAGGGGTGGCATGAACGCTATTCTGTAGAACGAGAATGATGGAATTATTATCAAAGTACAAAATACAATTATACAAGACAATATTCTGAAAGGGAAGTTTGGCATTTGGCTAAAATCTGGTGAAAAGAGGATAAATATTTGTCAATTTTTCCCGGGACAGTCTTAAAGACAACCCATATTCCTATGACCTATTAGGGGATATGGGAGGTCATAGAAATAGTCCCCCACAAGGGACCTCCCTTGTAAGAGCCAAAACAGGGAGCCGCTAACAAATAATGGCTCCCCCTCTGGCAGACTCAAGCCATGCATGTGTTACATGGACGACCATGCACACGACCGTAATTTTGATCCGCAATTGAAGTACAGATCCATAATTGCAGATCAAGGTATGGAAACATTCACTCCTATGGCCCACGGACACCTTCCCGTATATTTACATGTCCTATTTTTTTTAAATTACCGAACGCGCTCCTATACTTTATAATGGGAGCATGGCCCACAAATGCGGCCGTCTTTGCTCGTAATCACGGCTGTGTGAAGGGGGCCTAAATGGGTATCATGTAATACTACATTTCCCCTGCAGGAGAAACGTCTGGTCAGCCAAGAAATCTGCCGGCAAAAGCATCTGTTTTCCTGGGAGTGCCGGGACCCTTACCTGTGGCGATCAACTGATCGCAGCAGGGGCCACAATCTCTGATGAGACAGAACACAAATTTAAAGAGGGCATCCCACTTAAGACATTTATAGCATGTCCACAGGGAAATGGGGGTCCCCCGACTGAGACAGGAGGAAACCAAATGTATAGGTAGCCGTGCATATGTAAAACGATAGATAGAATAGATCGGATAAATATAGTACCTCATCGTCTGCTCTGAGGGACCGAAGATAACTTTTTAGATCTCCTCGGGTCATGAGCTCCATAATTACCAAAGCTGGTTGTCCTAAAGACACAACCCCAAGTAGACGAACCTGCAATAACATATTAAGGAACAATGTTTTACTTGAAACAGCCTCTCATTGTTTATAGCAAATATTTAAATGCTTATTTACATGTTCTTAAAAAGCGAGTAGAAGACCGCTTTTAACTCTTGAGGAAAAAAACAATGTAAGAACCATTGAAAATTGTATTTTGAATGCACCTCCTACAAAGTCTCACTTACCACATGATGACAGAGAAAACCTTTCATCACAGACGCTTCATTCAAGAACTCGATCCTTTCTCTCATGGTGGCCAACTCATTGACGGTCTTCAGTGCCACTCTGGTCATAGATTCTCCTTTCACGAGGTCCCTGGCTGCACCTTCATAGACCATGCCAAATGAGCCTTGGCCAAGCTCTTTGATGATGGTAATTTTCTCTCTTGGAATCTCCCACTCATCGGGAACGTACACTGTAAAATAAGTAACATACAATGGTCACAATCTGGAGCAATGACATCATTACATTATTTGAGAGACTCCGGTGAAGTTATGGACTACCAGACACTCATTGGCCCTCTCTACAGACCTGGTCTACCAGGCACAGAAGAGCATCAAGTCCTTGATAACCAAGCTCATAAATGGTTCTACTTTGGCCATGGTCCACCATGTTCCAAAGATAGGCTTAATTGTTTCCTTGGTCCACCAAACTCCTAAAAAGGCTCACTGGTAGACCTGGTCCAACAAACACCTCCAGTGGGACCCGGGCCACCAGGTCTACAGTGTTCTCAGATTACGTTAAGAATTCTTTTAAGGGTTTGGCTCTTCATGAAACTGGAGATTCTTTGATCTCCCATGAACATAAAAAGGACTTCACTCTGTTTTTGACGTTCAGTGGTTAGGATTCTCCAGGTTCTTGAAGAAGTCTTAGGCTGGGGAAAGTGCTTGAACGATCATGAATAAGCACACCAGTGAAATTTTTGGATATCTGCATAGAGTTCACTCAGACAATTACTATATCAAGAATAGTTGTATACTCACTTTCCGAGGCGCTGAAATACTCCGGATTAACCGAGGCGTACAGAGCTCCACTGGGGTATCCATCATTCTTTCTGAAATTAAAATAAAATGGATCTCAAATTCTTTCCATTACATTATTACTACTATAAAGTTTATAAATATTATATAGCAAAAAAATTAGGCAGCATTTTATAATTTTGGAGCAGAGAAGGGCGTGCATTACAACGGCCATTTTTTTCCACTTTTTCTAGTGGGTGTGATCTTCAAGGAGTTCGTTTTAGTCAAATTTACAACATAGAAAGCCTGAGAGTGGCGCAATTTTTGCCACAAATCTACGTGCCATCTTTGAGAAGGATCGTCAGGGATATTCTGTAAGGGTAATCACGAAGCGGCGCGTGGAAATTTTTTGGCCTCATGTCCCGCCCATTTATATAGGACACACCCTCAACCTACAGCACTCGAATCCCATTACACACCAAAATGAATGCAGATTCCCTAAACAATTACAGATACCAAACCCCTAAACAAAAACAGATACCAGTCCCCTTAAATAGAAGACCCGAACCCATAAATAAATAGAGCTCCTCCCCCAAAGCCCCTGAACTAATACAGAACACACACCAGACTCCCCCTCACTCTTAAGAGGATAGGTGGGATCTGGGATGGTTGGGAGATCTGCAGACCCTAGATCAGACTGACTGTCCTGGATTTCGGGTGCTGTCCCAGAACATCTACCGCTTATACCACTGTCCTTAGAACACAGATACAGTTTAATACAACGGTGGAGCAGGGAGCCATCATCTCCCTGCTCCACTATTTCTGCTTTTTCTGGGAGTCTCTCAGACATTCTGGGAGAGTTGGCAAGTTTGACTAGATTGATAAGTGAGGTGTAGATTTGTCAAACAGAAAAACGGCCCTTGTCGTCCATAGCAGCCAATCGCAGTGCAGCTTCAATTTTTGCCAGAGCAGATAAAAGCTGATCTGATTGGTTGCTATGGTCAACTAGGCCAGTTTTTCCATTAGCCTGTAGAAGAAGAGTGACGGGCCATATTTATCAAAACGGTCTAACACCTAATGAAAGAAACTAATATTAAAATACATATGATATTCCCTTTTAGGGGGTTCTCCATCCAAAATACATGGCATTGAGGGATCGAGTAAACCGTCTCAAACCTCTTTGTCACCTCTCTTCTTTTAGCCAATTGCCAAAGCCCTGAGTGGGACAATAAGGTTGCTATGGACACATTGCTTGACAACCACATTTAAGGCAACGTAGTCCTAGCAACTAGAAAATCAAAAATCTCATTCGTTCAACTCACAGCTCGAGAATATGTTACAGATAGGACACATCAGTTCACATCTCAACCATATTTATTTTTTTTTCTAAAAATACCCAAAAAGTGGGATTATTTTTTTAAATAAAATATAGTAGTGGGCTAATTTTATTCGTTGGATAGATCCGATCTCGAGGATTGAACCGCTATCCCCAACTCCCGCTCCTTTGATTGATGACCCGACGAAACCTACTTACGGTATCTGTTATCCGCAAGGCAGACTGGTGATCAGGAGTTTCGACAGAGATTACTAAGCGCCGCTGGCTACAACAGGCTCCTACTAGTTTTTACTGGAGGTAAATAAGAAATAAATAGTCGTTCTATCCCCTCTCTCCCCATCTGGCACACTACTCTTTGGTATTTTCAGAAAACCAAACCGATCCCAAGAATAAACATCCCATGTTTATTGTTATTTGTGAAGAACGACCAGGGGTGGATGTCAGAACCAGTCCGCACCTTCTTCACAGTCACGTACTCACTTGGTAACTTTCGAGAGAATAGTTTCGACAAAGTCTTACAAAAATGTGACCCGGAGCTTGACGCTCAAGGAAAAAGTACCACAGATACTTGTTGAGAACCGGTGAGAAACGAATTTTAGAGGGGTGTTTCCAAGCTTGTCGGTGCCGACAATGAAGGCCGCAAAATGCCCCACCGCTCCCATTATACAGGAATTTATGGATGCTGGTAACCCTGGTTAATAACATTTCTGGAGGTTCAGGGGTTAATTGAGGTAATTTACGAAGAAAACATACCTATAATTAAATTATATTTCATCTAAAGAGGTCCAAAACGCTTTAAAAGGAGACCTCCAAATTATCGGTTTCCTTTCATACAGCCATAAAGTGACATGACAAAATTTTCTTTGTCTACAGCTAACACTAGGGGGAGCTCACCACATAGGTATTTATACAACGATTGATCGCTTATGCAGTGAGCACCCCCTAGTGTTGGCAGAAGGAATGTCTTAAAATTAATGGCTCAGAGGAGAATTTCCAAAGCCTAATCTCCTCTAAGCGTTCTCCTGGGACTGATGCTCTAACACCTACCATAGGCACGCAGAATTTTTGGATGCTTCAATAAATGGATTGATATTTTATGTATATGACCCGGAGGGTTCAGTTGATGCTGTTTTATAAGGTTTTTACTGTATTACATGATTACCCCATATAGGATCCCAAATCTACCAATAAAAACATAATATAACAACTATCAGCTTACCCTTTCTTATTGTAGAGGAAGATGAACAAGGCCAGACAGGCGATGATAAGCAACAGTAAGATCGGCATCACTTTGAGTAACAGGTAAAGGTTCTCCGACTGGGTCTCTTCTGCGGAAAACAAAATTATTTCACGCATTATAAGGTTAGTCCGAGATGATTTTTCATAATACTCCTTGATAGTATGGGTACTGACTAGATAATACCACTGGGTATAACATCACTGTACTTAGGGCTGCCAACCTCAGTTCCCTGTATGACCATCTTGAGTGACCTTGACTTAAAGAGAACCTGTCCCCTCTCCGGACACATCTAAGTAAATACTTGTATTTCCCGTGAAATAATTCTCGAACATAATCTCTTAGAACTCTGCATTTTGCCGTTCCTCAGTTATTCCTCCTAGAAATGTATGAATAAATTGACAACTGGGTGTTACCATTGCTCCTCTCAAAGTGGTGTGTCCCTATGAAGTCTGTCAGCAATGATAGAACATGGTCAGTCAGGGACACCCCCCCCCCAACTGCTAACACCCAGTTGTTAAATTTATTCATAAATTTCTAGGAGGAATAATAGAGGGACGACACAACGTATAGTTCTAAGAAAAAGATGCTCCAGAATAGTTTTTTCATGGGGTATACATTTACTAAAAACCAGACATGTCAGGAGAAGCGACGGGTCCTCTTCAATACGGTCAACTCTATTAAAAACTCTTCTAAATATAAAAAATTACCCAACAGGTTTAACAGTTATTTTCTGTAGACATTAAAGTCAACTAACTTGGGCCAAGCACAAAGAAGACGATGGGCTCTGTCCATGATCCATTGCCGGCCAAGGAGGTGGCTCTGATGAGAGCTGAATAGTTTCCAGGTTGTACAAGAGTGACGTGGACCCCTTCGTATTTTTGGAATTTTTGACGAGAGACACATACTATCGTTGAAGGTCCCGCCTGAAAGAGACAAAACTTGTTATGATTGAAGTAGATAATGGAGTGAACATCATTTAGATTTCTGGAAGATTGGAAAGATTTGTCAAGAAAATTCCATCTAGTTGCAGATAGAAACCATGAAGATACAACACCGATATAGTCTTGGATGGAATGTTCTCGGCCAATTACGATTAAAGTAAACCACAAGAAAAAGCGTATTGATGGCTAGAAATCAGGGGTGATGCTATAGGAAGTGTAGAGGTAGCGGTTGTCCTGGTACCGGAGGCCAAAAGTCCCTACTGCAACAATAGAAGACACCAGTACTATAAATGGCAAATTTTTGCGATGGGGCCCAGGAGCTTCGTGTGACACCTGTCAATCTGAGAGTCTATGGCCATTTAATAGGGGTGTAACATTAGGATAGGTCACAAGTGTTAGATGAGTAGGGGTATAAGCGTTGTAACACCCGCTGTTCACGAGGTCCCGTGTCTACCACTTCATGATCAGGCCAGGAGGAGATTAATGGAGGCCCCACTCTATAAAAAGTATAGAAGTCTATGGGAGAAACGGAACCAACCAGTTGTAGACTCTTACCTCATGTTCCCGCTTGTACTTGATCTCATACTTTAAGATCAAACCATTGGGATTTTTTGGTTCCTCCCATTTCATAAGGATGGTGTTATGCCCTGCGGATTCCCAGGTAATGTTACCAGCAATGTTATCGGCGTGTGCTAAAAAAAAAAAAATTACATCATATTAACCTCTCAACATGACCTAACCGATCCTAGAATGCTCTACAAAGGACGGAATCAGAAGATCACTCCAGGGAAAACTGATAATTGTTCTACCTAGTGTAGGGCCTGATGGTCTTCAAGACCTGAAGGACTCAAGACCAAAGAGAATCCTTGAGTCATTCACCGCCCACTCTGCATTGTGCCGTTCCTCACATTCTTGCCCGGAGTGATATTTTTAAAGGGGTCCTACACATTTTTAGAAAGTAGTATTGGGTTCCAATTCTTTGGGTGCCGTTTTAGTAGACACCATGCCTTGATTTTGCCTCTATAACACACGTATCTACACATACAAGAGCACCTCCCGGAGAAGATGTCCAGGACATGCTCTTATAGAGCGTCCCAAATCCCGAGATTGGCGTTAAGAAGCAGAATTCGGCTGGGCTGTATAGAAAAATGTATCCCGTCGCATTTTAATAAAAATATGGAACCCCTAGTAAATGGTGTTTGGTGGAAGGACTTACGGTTCGGCATAGTTCTGGCAAACACAAAGGTTGCAGCACTGCATCCAACAGTGTCTGCAGCGTGGTTGCAAGCATGGATGTCAATCCTATACTCCGTGAAGTGTCTAAGGTTGGATATAACCATTCGGTCACGGAAAATCTTGTCCTTGTAGGTATAAGGTTTGGACTCCACAGTCGTGTTGTTGATGGTTTGACTCATAGAACCGTCCGCTAAGGAAATATTTCCTTGAACTTCTCCAATTATTGTAGTCACATCCCTTCTCCTCTTTTGCGATCTGAGAAGATTCCAAAAAGGCAAAAATATGAAGTGCCCTATCCTTTAGCAAATCAGAAGCAAATACAGATCTAAGCAAAGACAAGTAGTTTCCAAAAAAGCAAAGTCGCATGAAGGTGCAAAAGCTTAAAACAAAGCACAATCATGTCCATAGCACAGCAGCAGGTATGATCACAAATGGCATTTTAGGTCTTTTTACCCTGTGGTGATCACATCTTTGGCTATATTAGGGTCCTACAGGCTGAAGTACCAAACCCAACCTACCCCTCAAGTCCCATAAATCTTAAAGGCGTTGCCTGAAGGCAAGTGAGGTGCTGTTTCAGGAAAGAAAAAAAAAATCATGGATTACAATATACACCTAGTCACGCATTCCACTGAATGGCCTACGAGGACCACTGTCCAGTTCCCACCAAATATAAACCAAGACTTAATGCGAATAAGGGTTTTATTTAAGTAGTGTACCCATACCATGCCATCCGCAAACACCTGAAGCCAGCGAATTAAAAAGCAGAGATGAAGAGAGCATTGCTACTGAATCAATGATAACCATTTTAGCAGTGGCCAAGTTGCAGACCTGCAAATTACTACTACATTTTAGGGGTCCACCAAGGGGTAGTCCTCCTCCAGACATAGAACCATTATCATTCTTGGCTGGTAGTCTTCTACTCTGGATATAATCAATCACAACCTACCAATAGTCCTAATTTTTGGTTTATAAAAAAAAAAAAAACAGCTGTAGAGTCAGTAACCATGAGTGGTGCTCGAGTAATTTCTGGGCAAAATTAGAATAAGGAACATGGTCCAGTTTGTCCTGCATTTCATGTCAGGCACGATCCCGAAATATACGTAGACCCGTACAGAGAACAGAGCCTCGTCTAGTAAGAGGTTCGCGTAGGCTGAACTTGCCACCACTGAAGGGGTTATCACTTTAAGAGAGGGCGATCTAGCTCACCTCCGATTATTCTTGCTGATTAGAGTCACTTTCCATGGAGGCCTATAAATAAATAGAGTCATATATTACAAGCATACATTCCTGTATCACGCCACTTCCAGAGGAATGGAGACATAACTTTACCACCAAATGACACATTGCATGTATTTCACCAAGACATATATCTCTTACACATACATAGCAAAGTTTGATCCATGGACTAATAAAATGCTGGACTATTGGGTGTCCTAGTACAGGTTAATCAAAAATTCAGGAACCCAGTGGTCCAGTCATATGAAAGGAGACAACGACTATATCTTCATATCAGGGAGCATTTAGTTCCTTGAAGTTCGGTTCTCCATGAAATGAAGAGGAGCTTGCCAATCATAACATAGTCCCGCTCTTTTATAATGGCCTGGAGATCGACCTGTAATCTAATTTCGAGGGCTGGTATGAACCAACTGTAGACTGGCATGAGTCCTTCGGAAGCAACTGATGTTATAGCTTCGGTCAGTGGAAACAGACAAGATTGTATTATATCCCACGTTGACCAATTAAAATGTACAAATTTTTGTAAAATATTTTTGTCCCCAGCAAGATCCTTCATATGTCACCTGGAAGGAGGTGGTAATCTATGCAGGTACAGGAGGTTCTTACTTTGGTATGAAGATGGTGTTCCTCAGAAAGTTCTCAAATTTCTTCTGAAAGGACTCCTCATGCATGTCTAGGAGCTGGCCACCATTTTTTTGACATGGACAACACTTATCTTCATCTGAACTATCTTCTTCATCGTTATCAAACCTGGTATCAGCACTACTGGTGGGAAGCTTCAGACCTGCAGAAAGACAAAAATTGGACAATTGGTATAGGAAATTACTTTTGATAAGAGCAGGAGAACGACAATTGTGTATTGTAGAGGACCAAACTTTAAAAGGACATTTGAACAAAACATCTAAAAATATATATGTTGTAGGCAAACTAGGCAGCGGTTTAGGGCAATATGTTGGGCGAGTCATTGTTAAAGGGGTTGTGAAGCATTTTTTTTTACCAGTTATCCACTGGATAGGTGATAACCGGTAGATCGGTGGGGGTTTGTCCACGTTTAGCAATCGTGAGGTCATATCGTGAGGTCATATCGTGATTTTTCCAATGTATTTGATACTGTGCCGCATAAAGGATTAGTACATAAAGTGAAATAGCTGGGACTGAGGGAATATGTATGTAAGTGGGTAAGTAACTGGCTCAGTGACAGAAAACAGAGAGGTGGTTATTAACGGTACATAATCAGATTGTGTCACCGTTACTAGTGGGGTACCACAGGGGGCAGTATTGGGCCCAATTCCCTTTAATATATTTATTAGTTACCTTGTGGAGGGATTGCACAGTAAAATATATAGATTTTTGCCGATAATACTAAATTGTGTGAAGTAATTAACACAAAGGAGGACGGTATTCGACTACAAACGGATCTGGACATGTTGGATACTTGGGCAGAGAAGTGGCAAATGAGGCTGAACACCGATAAATATAAAGTTACGCATGTGGGCAGAGTAAATACATGCCACCATTACATACTAAAATGGGAAAAAACTGGGTAAAACGGACATAGAAAGTAAGTTTAGAACATTAGTGGATAGTAAACTTAGCAACCAGGGTCAGGCAGCTGCTGCCAAGGCAAATAAGATCACGTGGTGCATCAGAAAAAGCATAGCGGCACATCACGAGAATATAGTTCAACCGCTTTTTAAACCACCAGTCAGACCACACATGGAATAGGTTGTACAGTTTTGGTTACCAGTGCACAAGAAATACATAGTAGAGCTTTAGCGGGCTCAAATGCGGACAACTAAAGCAATAAAATAGAATGGGTGGACTACAGTACCCAGAAAGATCAAAATTATGGCCATTTAGATTAGGAAAAAGAAAAACAACTGAGGGGTGTCCTAATAACTATGTATAAATATATCAAAGGTCAATACAATAAAGAAGGGATTCTTTACTGTAAGAGCAGTCACACTATGGATTTATCTGCCAGTGGAAGTTCTCATGATGAATTTACTAAGAGTTCAAAAATGGGCTTGGATGCCCTTCTGGGGTGTAATAATATTACAAGTAATGGGTACTACATTACTAGAGATGGGTCGTTGATCCAGTGATTTTTTCCGATTGCCAGATTATGAATCTGTAAGGATTTTTCCCTAAAATTGCGAAAATTGGCTTTTGCCTCATGAAATTTTTTACCTTCCTCCGAATTAACTTTGCAGGATAATAGGCTGAACCTAATGGACATACTGTATGTATTTTTTTAGCTGCACTACCTATGTAACTATGTGTAACGCCTGGCACATTCTGTTATAGTATCGCCTGGAACAACTATGAAATTATAGACCTTATTCCTCTCGACAATGTAATACATTCTGCTTAAGTGAAGTCCATGTATCTATCCAGGTTTGTTGATGGTGCAGATCTTATTTTGGAAACAAACCGGGACTCCTATACCAATGGCTAGAGGATAAGTTTGTACCGGGGCAGGTTTTTATAGTTGTATTATGAAAACCCCAATCCTGGAAGTCACCGAGTGCACAGACAAAACAAACATTCAGCTCACAGCAACAGGGACATTCAGAAGACGGTGTGATGGTTGTGCAACAAAATTGGCTTCATGAACATTTCTATTTTGTCATCATTCTCTGCAGGTGGAAGGAAACGAATATAAATTATGCAGAAATGATCAAAATCCACAAAGTTAATTGCAGTTACCTTGAACTTGCAAGTTTGTACTCATTTACTTCCATTGAGAGCAGAATCAAAAATTTGTTTCACTGTCCCTTGGAATCAGTCAACACTGTGCTGACAGACACACCCCCAACAGCTTACACGAGATCCTAGAGTGCAATGCATATGGATTAAAGGGGTTTTCCAGTTCAGAAAACCCATTTTTATACACCCCATTAGGGAATTCTGAGTGAATACTGGGGGTCCTCTGTTTAGGATCATCATTACTGGTGTGGAGAGTGGCTATAAAGAAGGTCTCCCCATACTAACCTTTAGTACAATAATCATTGCTATACAGCTCCTGATCTTCCACCATCTGCTGCCAGAGCACCAGATAGTAACTGAGGTTCCCATTGCGTTGTGTTGGTGGCTTCCATCGAACAATTAGATGCGATGAAGAGTTGGACATGATCATAACGTCTTGAGGAACAGTCGGTGCTGCAAACATGAGAAGAAGTCCATGCATGTTACAAGTTAAAGGATTGCAACCCATCCACTATCTGGTAAGATTCCCCATTTCATGGCTTTTACCTTTTCGGAAAAGAAAGAAGCTTTCAGACTTGGTAGAGACAGTCCAATATGGGATCTAATAACCTGAATGCTCCCCTAACCGCCACCCGTATACACCCAAGAGTATAAGTATGAGCAAGTTCTTTTGGGCCACATGGCACAACTGTATTTACTAGAGTTAAACCAGTCCAAGATTTACGTTGCGATCACAAGGGTGAGGGACAAGCAGCGTGCCACCTGTCCAAGGATGGGAGCCAGGAAAGCGTGGACCAGTACAAGTTATATCAAGCAATTTTTTTAAGGTAAGGGACACTGCATATGAGCAGAAAAAAAAGGGGTATTTTACGTAGCCCATCTAATGAACAAACAACTGCCCAACCGGAGGTCACCTCAAAAAAGGACAAAAAAAAGGAAAAAAGTTCAAACTTCAGTGGCCAAAAAAAGTTATCTGCTATAAGGGGGGGGGGGGGTGAAGTTTTTGGATAGTCCACCTCAGGACCGGCTTATTGCAGTGGAAGCCGGTTGCTTCAGGAGAGGCTGAGATGGTTTCTTGAAGGAAAACTACAAGAATGCATGAGCTCCGTAAACTTATAAAGATACTTCGCAGAATCTTTATTCAGCCTAATATCTCGGAACCCGAAAGGTTTATTTTGTCCCTTTCATGAAGAAATTGGTCCATGGTTATTTTTTTTGTAGGTTTTTCTCCTTATGCTGGATACACAAGGGACAACTAGGGACAATCCCCCCCACCCAATTTCACCACCACCCACCCTTTCCCTAGATCTTTCCATCAAACTTATGTATTTTTCAACCCTATGAACATGTTATAACACATAGGGAATCAGTTGACCAGGAGTCAATGTCTACTTTGCCTACCCCTCTAACTCAAAGTTCCCCTTTAAGATCTTTTACTTAATGGCTCCTTGGTTCAACATTTTGGCACAGACATCTCTAGCAATGATCCCTGAATGTGAACATGACTGATCAAGTGAAGAATTAAATGAAAAATTAAAATAATCCTACCTGCCGGTCTAGTCTGAATATAAACGACGTCACTCTGAGCTCCAAAGCTCTGTCCTTCCTCGGTCGTGGTCAAAGTGATGGCCCGGACGTATATCGCATACTGTGTCCAAGGTTTCAGGTTTAGCAAAGTGATACTCGGTTCTTGTTCAGTGTTCAAAGGCAGTTCTACATCTACAACATTCCAGCTGTTGGCGCCACACGCGTCTTGTCCAAGGTACTTGGTTATATTCTGGAAGGGCCTGAAGAAGACGACAAGACAAAGGAGAACAATTCAGGATACAAAAGGACATGATTTACTTGGATTTATATGTTGAGTAGATACAAGAAGTGACCATGAATGATTAACGACTATTAAAACACCCCATTTTCTTATCTATGCTTTATATAAAAGGGAGAAAGAATTTAGTTTTTTCATGATATCATTCATGGTTGCCCAAGCTGGTACTTGTTGATCCTCAAGGCCAACCAGCAGACAGATTCAATAAAATAGGTCTCTGCACAGAAAGAAGGATGGGTGAATTCAAGGATGAGGAGTCTATGGGTGACCACGTGACAGAAAAAAGCCCCATAGGAACCAACATGGCTGACAGACAGCTACTTCCTGTCTCAAACACCAAGCTAGTAAGGGAAAAACTGCACGTTACTTATGATTTCACTTACGATTCTTTGTAGTGGACAACATAGCTCAGGAGATCTGTGTTCACAGGTTTATATTGCTGCCATTTTAGGAATATTCGGTCGGATTCAGTCAAGTTTGTCACAAATCTTAGCGTTTCGGTCTTGCCTGTAAGGAAAATAATCGTTTGAAGGGCATACAACCACAGCGGGGAGATAACTTAGAGTAAATGAGAAAATAGAGGAGGTGGTGAAGATAAAAACATGATAAAAAATACCAAAAAAAGCCACAGTGATGTCACCATCAAGGGCCTTTGTGTCTGATATTCTTTAGATCAGTAATCAGACGAATAGGGGTACAAGCAGAAAAAAATCTCAATCGATTTTCCCAGTAAGGGTTTCTGAACGGGTCTTCTTTATTAAAAACAGAAATATCTCACATGAAGCTCGATCTCCATTAGTGCGAGGGTTGATGTCGGCCTTGTTTTGTCTCCCCTTTGTTCTGGTTAAGTCTTCCGTGTTGTAGATTTCGGACAAGCAGAGTTTTGGGTTGAAAGCAAAGTATAGTTTTCCGGTTGGGATAGAGAGGCTTTCGTGGTTTGGATCCCATAGTTGTTGTAGGTTCTGATTGTCCAACACATACAATGTGTAATTCCTGTAAAAAATTAAAAAAAGACCTTTAGTGATGGAACCAAGTTTATAGTCATCCCTGGGGCCATGTAGCAGGTGGTGACTGGAAAAACCGAATTAAATTTACTCAAATCAACAAAAATTCACATTTCAAAAGCTTGCTACACAAAATATCTCTTCTCCCGAAAGAAGGACACAGACTCTCTAGCGCCTCCTATAGGGAGCTACCACCATGTAAGTCAGTGACTGACCCCTTATAACGCTTTGAAACACGACTACTCCGATACATTTGTATCTACAGGTGTAGGGGTCTGGATTGGCCGAGAACCCGAGTCATGTAAGGGGGGGGGGGGGTGTGTCGGACGTTGACAAACACGGTGGATACCTATAGGCAGCACTAGAGAGACTTTTCTTCCTTCCAGAGAGCTGTTTTTTTTATACTTTTTCCAAGGGAGCATTGCCCTAAAGACGCTCTACCAGTTCAATCTTCGCAAGGAGAATGGTTACCTTCGGAGAGTACAAGCTTTCTACCAAAACCTTCATCAAAAAGGTCTTATTCCCTATTATTTTGACCATAATGTTTTTGGGAACATCTCATAAGTTTCTTACACGGATAAAAGTTAGGTTGATTCGGATATTCATGCTAAGAAACTCTCTCTTACCCGTCCACCATGACATCTCCTCTGATCAGTTTCAAATTTTTGAAAAAGGACAATGACACCAGAGCGAAGGAATGCTTGATTTTCAGGAAGCCGGTGACGGTCTCAATAAGACCCAAACTTCGCTTAAGCTCGGAAGCCAAGTTATCTGAAAGAAAAAAGTCAACTTTATGAGTTAGAAACATTTATACCAGCTTCAGGAAAATATTTAGTGGAAAGGAACCAGGCATGGCCAACCATGAGCAAGCCAAGTGGTCTACAGGGAAGCTCAACCACTCGTACATCCAAGGCTAAACTTACTGGCCATACAAAGACACGAGTATTTTTTTTTTCCCCTTAAAGGAATCATAGATCTAGCATTGGATCCCATTAATTTTAACTAAGAAATGTATTAAAAGCATCATCAGAGATACGCACTTCCTCGGCGAATGTTGAAGATCAGGTTCCCTTCGATGTAGGTACAGCCGGTCAGCTCTTTTGCAGTCTGGATGGAGTCGATGGCTTTGGTCCCAACTTTGCAAACTTTTGGACAGTGACCTTCACACTTGTGGCAGATGATACTGTGATAAAATAAGTGATTTGTATATAAAAAAATGGAATATTTTAGGTTTATTGAACGTGTAGGCCACGGTTCTTCCCGGTTGGTTTTCAACTTTTTGTAGACACCACGACTTGCATTGACCTAGAGCTGGCTAAGCTTGTAGACTTAAAAAGGGGTTGCCCTGTTGATATAACCCCTTTTTAAATATTTAAATATTGCAGAGTCCCTACTCCCCACAAAAATCTGACCAATCAACTAGCGGTTGTCTCAGTGATAGCAGCTAGTCATGGGGGGTTCCAGAAGTGGGACCCTCTACAATTAGCTGTTATCACTGGTGGAAGATCTAGGCGTTGAGAAAAAAAAACAGATCGGCTTATTGCATTCCAACCCCAATTATATATATTCACTTGAGCTGCAATACCAGACACAGCCTATAGTCAAGAGTGGCGCTGTATG
This sequence comes from Rhinoderma darwinii, assembly GCF_050947455.1. Classification (NCBI taxonomy): domain Eukaryota; kingdom Metazoa; phylum Chordata; class Amphibia; order Anura; family Rhinodermatidae; genus Rhinoderma; species Rhinoderma darwinii. The sequence goes on along the minus strand of NC_134698.1, from coordinate 6,564,860 downwards.
TGGAGAGAAAAAAAAAAAAAAAAAACTGGCGTCCATTGAAATCAATAGGTATTGCATTATATGAACGTTGGTGATCATACAGAGCAACGCTAATTGGCTGAAGTATTCACCCCTCATGTCTCAAATAAAATTTTGTTTTTTCAACTTGACAGAAGAGTTTTATTTACCTGCTCTCATTCATGGTGTATCCGGATGGACATTCGGAGAGACATCGCTTCTCATAGATGACAAAATTGGAAGACTCCCTGGCGTTCTCGGAGACTTTGACCAGGCTGGCACAGTACTCCGCAGTGATACATCTCCAACCCTCATACTCATAGGTGTTAGATGGGCAGGACGGCAAGCACTGGTCATCGAATAAGAAATTACGACATGCCACACAGGTCCGGCTGTCTCCAGGGGAACTACAGCCTCCCAGGCACTCGGGGTGGCAGCAATCTCCGCTGCTTGTACAAGCCGTGTCCTTATCGCAATTACACACTGAGAACAATTAAAAAAGAAGCAATAGATCACATTCAATTATCAATATGTGCAAGAGGGCGCCGTAATATGGCGGCATGCATGAAGCCTTACTAGCGACATGTTCAGTTTTCTAGATTTGATTCTTATCTGCGTTCCCAAACTGCAACCAAATCTGGACTGCGCCCCTCCCACAATATTCTGACTATACCATAAGGACTCATGAACACCCAATACCATGGTCCGTACTGTTCCATAACGTATATTGCATGATATATCTTCATTAAGAGGCCACTAGATGGCGCCATTATATTGCACTCGCCCTTAAACAACCTTACGAACATGGCAATATTGCAGGTCAGTGCATTATCCGGAGTATTTCAAATATTTTTCATATTAGTAGATTCACGAAAGTGGAGGCACAAAAAGTAAAAGGGGGCTCAGGGATTATAAGAAATTAAATAAAATCAAAAGAGCTGATCAAGTCTAGCCCCGCCCCCCAATTACTGTGGTCAACAGGATTGCCTGGTTATGTCTGTAATATATCCAGAGTCTTGAACTGATCCTGTCCTGACAAACCAGACCTTGCCAGTCAATAAATTTTCCAACCTGACCCATAAGCGATCACCGATTAAGCGATCATTGATTTAGCGATCAGTGATCGCTTATTGGTCTGGTTCACAAATTTTACACATTAAAATATCATAATGATTCGGCTACTTTGTTCGTAATTATTCACACCTCTCACCACCGTCTTTATGTAAATCGGTCTTTAGGTCGATTTCTACGCAGAGTCACTTAATAAAGGCATATTAGGAAACAAGGCGCATCCGTAGAGGTAAAATATTAAGTGGCTGTTGCCGACGCACTCTGGACTAGCAACATCTCATGTATTTCATTATGAAAGAATTAGATTTAGGCGTTTAAACATTGACACAAGGTGAGCAAACGAAGCGCGAGCAGCAGCAATAGGCTAATTCCTCGGTATCCGTGGCGGAGGCGGCGGACTGGGTACCAAGAGGAAGATTCACACGAAAAACCAGGCACAGGTGGCAGTGGCTCCTCCATGTGCCCCCAGGCGCTCAGTGTCCTGAATGTTGTTTATAAGCCAAACACATGTAATAAATCAGTCTCGCTGTACAGGATCGGGTCTGCCAAAAGTAGCTTGTTGCATTTGTATCCAAAGACGGAGGCCTATTGCGCAAATCGTGTTGTGGTTTTAAACTTTGCTGGGTACACAGTCCTGTAAATCTGTGCTAACACAGGACCACACCAAACGTCTCGATACCTTTGCTCTACTTTTTGAGAAGAGTCCTCAGAAGGTGAAGATCTGTATTAAAGTCGTACACACCCTATTTATATCAGTACCTTTCAATGTACTGCTCCATAAGATGCAAATAATAGAGGAGAATTGCTTAATTAGCACTTGCATGAAGTCAAATAAAAAAGCTCAAGGACAAATTGGTACAGCAGAGGAGTAACTTGAATCCTCTGGGGCCCAATGCAAAATCTGTAACAGAGCCCCCCACCTACAATGTGATATTTCGAAGGCTGGTGTCTTCTAATTTTGCAGAGGGTCCATCGGGCCCCTCAGGTACAATTGGATACAAATAAATCTAATTCCGGATATTGCAATTCCCTAATTTTTAAAGAGGTACACCACCCAAATTTTTTTTTACAAAAATTCACATAATACTGCTATGGGATATTCGCAACGCTATCCTCAAGCTCGATGCAGCAGCCTCTTCATCTGACCAAAAAGGGGGTCAAGGTAGCCCTGTTTCCTAATAGGCGATACCAGTTTACCAATTTATGCCATTTCCCGCGTCAAGTGGGAAAACTCCTTGACTGATTAATATGGCAATAAGACAGTAGCATGAGGTATGAGAACCACCAAGCCTCCTTGGTTCTTTTCGGACCTCGATCAATGACCTTCATAAACCTGAGACTTGCTAGGGATGTGTTCCCCCCACAACCGTATATAAAAGTCTGTGGTTGCTAGGCAGTGTATAGGTTGGCATTTGTTGGTCTGGTTACTAGGGGCACACTTCCTAACAACCAGCCTTTTCAGTATGTCCCTAGCAACCAGTCTGTCTCGGATTACTTGAGCTCAAGGACAAATTGGTACAATCTTCTGGGGCCCAATGCAAAATTTGTAACAGGGCCCCCACCTATAATGTGATATTTCGAAGACTGGTGTCTTCTAATTTTGCAGAGGGTCCATCGGCCCCTCAGGTACAATTGCTACCTCTTCAACCCCTATAGCACAGAAACAAGGATAAGGCTTAGCATTGGGGGTTCTGACTACTGGGACCCCCACAACCAATGCATCCCCTTTGGCTTCTTCCCAACACATCACCACACACGGACTGGTTCTGTGTAGGAATTGTAATGAGGCTGTGCTGTAATTCGCATCACAACCACTGGTTGGGAGTGGCGCTGTATCGCAACAATCGGACCCCTACGGATCAGACATTGATGGCTTCTAATCAATAAGACATCAATGTTATTGGTGGGAGAGGCTCAGAGGAATAGATTTTCATTAAAAATAGAAGGGAATTATTTTTTTTATGTGACTATTGGGTCTAAAAAACGTAAAACTCGCCACAATTGTGATTTTCTGTCACCCGGTGACCTTCAGGCTATCTGTACATCACTGTATAAGACGTGGAAGGAGTCATGCTACCCTTGGTTGGTACTTAATGTGCGATTGCTTCAGGATACGGTGTAGTTCAATAGTTATGACCGTTTTATAGGTTTGGATTAAGTTTGATGTAAATCCTATATATGTGCTGTAATGCAACGGCAGTGGCTCTCCACTTTATACTAAGTAGTGTCCCTCCGTCCGGACCGGTGAAGATCGGCCCTGATCAACGTACCTATAGGAGGTAACATTGCAGGTAAGAGCAGTGAGAGAGTGCACCAAATTCAGGGGTGCCCCGCTCCTCCCACTGGGCGGTGCTACATTATAAAAGGCGACTGATTCGCCAAAACATGGTCATTGCGCGGGCAGAGGGGAGTGTGTGAAGCAGGCCCAACATGGGAGGAAGCCTCTAAATGAGCCGGGTGTGGCAAGGAGCCACGGTGAAAGGACAGGCTTCGGCGGGTTGAGTGGACTCCCCCGTGGGCTCCTGTGGTAGGTATATAGAGAGGGGGCCTGAGTAGAGGCCTAGACTGCACATTTATCAGCAACCTGTGGAGGCGTGGAAGCATTTCCGAGGAAACCCAACTGATACAGCACCCTGCTCCGGCCGCTTCCTACAATTGTAATCGGGGGCAAAGCTCTCCTGGCCCTTCTGGGGGAAAAAAACAAAGGGACAAATCCCTAAAACCGGAGGTCATCCCTGAAATATAGGAGCAAATTCCAGACTAGATGTAATCTTTACATACATACAGAGCAAGGTGACATTCTAAGGGTGCCGGGATTAAAATTTAATTCACCTTATTGCTAGGCTGAATACTGAAGGTCAGTCATAAGAGTAACGCTTCCAGCCACCAATATTACGTGCCTTACACTAAAAAATCCCAAGCAGCTGCAGGCCGGGGGACCTTTCCCAGAGACATTGAAATTGAGCTGCACGACTGAGCTCTTCTGTGTACAGAGAGAGGTTTATATGGAAATGTAAAAAACACGAGATCTGGAAACAACCTGAAGATCAGGATATTCCATACTGTGCTATATGTGTCTATAGACTATTGTGATATTCCATACTGTGCTATATGTGTCTATAGACTACCATTATATTCCATACTCTGCTATATGTGTCTATAGACTACCATTATATTCCATACTGTGCTATATGTGTCTACAGACTACCATTATATTCCATACTGTGCTATATGTGTCTATAGACTACCATTATATTCCATACTGTGCTATATGTGTCTATAGACTACCATTATATTCCATACTGTGCTATATGTGTCTATAGACTACCGTTATATTCCATACTGTGCTATATGTCTCTATAGATGGTCGTGATATTCCATACTGTGCTATACGTGTCTATAGACTATAGTGATATTCCATACTGTGCTGTAGGTCTATAGACTATTGTGATATTCCCTACAGTGCTATATGTGTCTATAGACTATTGTGATATTCCATACTGTGCTATAGGTGTCTATAGACTATTGTGATATTCCATACTGTGCTATATGTGTCTATAGACTATTGCGATATTCCATACTGTGATATATGTGTCTATAGACTATTGTGATATTCCATACTGTGCTATGTGTCTATAGACTACCATTATATTCCATACTGTGCTATGTGTCTATAGACTATTGTGACATTCCATACTGTGCTATATGTCTCTATAGACGGTCGTGATATTCCATACTGTGCTATATGTGTCTATAGACTATTGTGATATTCCATGCTGTGCTATACGTGTCTATAGACTATAGTGATATTCCATACTGTGCTATGTGTGTCTATAGACTATTGTGATATTCCCTACAGTGCTATATGTGTCTATAGACTATTGTGATATTCCATACTGTGCTATATGTGTCTATAGACTATTGTGATATTCTATACTGTGCTATGTGTCTATAGACTATTGTGATATTCCATGCTGTGCTATACGTGTCTATAGACTATAGTGATATTCCATACTGTGCTATATGTGTCTATAGACGATCGTGACATTCCATACTATGAATTATGTGTCTAGTATGTCAAAGTTTGGAATATTCCGATCATTGGCTGCCTCTGTCGGGGCATGCTGAGAGTTGTAGTTGTATACTGTGCTGCTAATAGCTAATATGACCTTCTCAGCAGTATATAATATTCCAGAAAAGTATGATACGTTGGACAGGGCTATATGGGAACATTTTTATAATGTTTGGAAAGAAAAAGGAAGAAAGTGGGAGATTGGGCAAAAGTCTCCCTGCAGCACAGAGTATTTTAATATAGGAGCGTGCTGGATTTGAGGAGTTGCACAACTGTCCGCTGATGTGATTTTAGGGATGACATGGGCAGTGTCCTGATATCAGGAGAGGAATGGAGACAAGTGGGGGATGACAAACTGATAGGAGGAGGTGCTCACAGCAGCACAGAGTATTTATGGTGGAGAAATTAGTTGACCTAGTGGAAAGCAGAGACCTGAGGAGGTTAGTGAGAAAAGGGCTGCAAGTCATAGGACAATGTCCCAGTGTGAGGAGCGGAAATAAGTGGAAGAAGCAGGGTCCTTCTACAGAACAGAGTATTTCAGGAGAGGGGTGTACCATTCTAGTGGGAGGCAAGGAGGGCTGCTTTGGACTGGGACAGTATCATGAGGAGGAGACTGAAGACCAGTGCAAGGGGATAGATCATGAATGAAATGGGGTACTCCAGCAGCACAGAGTATTTCAGAAGCCCAGAGTAGGACACACTTAAATTCAACACACTGCCACCAAGTACCAGGATGTTAAAATCTGGATCCCTGGAAAAAGCATTACATAAAATATTATTTATTTCACGTGGACATGCTCTGCCGCCATACGTAAAACATTCGCCATTCACGCTCAATCCGCCTCCTGCGTACGACGACAGTAAACCTGGCACGCTTTCTCTGTTTATTATGTAAATGTGAATCCAGACCAGGACGTGCGGGAGAAGTCTGACAAAAAATAAATAAAAAAGTCAGATAAAACTAAAAACACAACACAAGTAACAGAAGTTTATCGCCCGTGGTTTTATAACAATCTCTCTACACCAGAAATCAACCAACTATATATTTTATTACTGGTACTAGTAAAAAGAATCTGATTGGTTGCCCTGGAGAAGACCATGTCTGCAGTTCCACCCCTGTTTGCCACCATACTTTACACTTCAGCTCTGTGTGTATGGGAGTGTCTTGACCCTCCCCCTGAAGGCAGATGATTGGTGTAAGAAGAAGGACTGAGGATGTTGGATTTCAACATGCCCGATCATATATTCCTGCGAAAGATAAGCGGCTGGTAGACCACCTCTGCCTGCGATCGCCCTAAAGAATGGAGACAAGTGGCTGCGCCTCTCGTGCTGCTTATCGCGGAGAAAAAAAACGGCTTACGGGGGGTTGTAGGTGAATTGACTTTTTTTTTTGTGACCTACCCGTGATAAATATGAAAAGGTCTATATGGAAACACGTAAATGGTTAACGTTCTCGGAAGACTTGGGACACGATTCCATCTCTGGATTAACAGGCGGCACAATGTCTGATAAACTGGCATGAGAAACGAGTGATTTCTCCGCAGATGTCACCCAGTGTTTACTGTAAACACGGAAGATTACCCGCAGCACGTGTACAGGAGCTTTACCTGCGCCCACAAGGCAAAAATCAGCTCAGGTTACACCAACCTACGTTCGTGCCCTCATCGCAGCAGCTATGCAGGCGCCCATTAACCCCTTCATACCATGTGCGATACTGCCTGCCGAGCCAGTGTATCTAACCCTACCATGTGTGATACTGTCTGCCGAGCCGGTGTATCTAACCCTACCATGTGTGATACTGCCTGCCGAGCCAGTGTATCTAACCCTACCATGTGTGATACTGCCTGCCGAGCCAGTGTATCTAACCCTACCATGTGTGATACTGTCTGCTGAGCCAGTGTATCTAATCCTATCATGTGTGATACTGTCTGCTGAGCCGTTGTATCTAATCCTATCATGTGTGATACTGCCTGCCGAGCCGGTGTATCTAACCCTACCATGTGTGATACTGCTTGCCGAGCCAGTGTATCTAACCCTACCATGTGTGATACTGCCTGCCGAGCCAGTGTATCTAACCCTACCATGTGTGATACTGTCTGCCGAGCCGGTGTATCCAACCCTACCATGTGTGATATTGCATGCCGAGCCGGTGTATCTAACCCTACCATGTGTCATACTGCCTGCCGAGCCGGTGTATCTAACTCTACCATGTGTGATACTATCTGCCGAGCCGGTGTATCTAACCCTACCATGTGTGATATTGCCTGTTGAGCCACTGTATCTAATCCTATCATGTGTGATACTGCCTGCTGAGCTGTGTATCTAATCCTATCATGTGTGATACTGCCTGCTGAGCTGTGTATCTAATCCTATCATGTGTGATATTGCCTGCTGAGCCGCTGTATCTAATCCTATCATGTGTGATACTGCCTGCTGAGCCGGTGTATCTAACCCTACCATGTTTGATACTGTCTGCTGAGCTGTGTATCTAATCCTATCATGTGTGATACAGTCTGCTGAGCCGGTGTGTCTAACCCTACCATGTTTGATACAGTCTGCTGAGCCGGTGTTTCGAATGCTATCATGTGTAATACTGTATTCTTAGTCAGTGTATCTAATCCTATCATGTGCGCTACTGCCTGCTGAGCCGGTGTATCTAATACTACCATATATGATACTCTTTGCTGAGCCAGCGTATCTAAGGCCCTGTGCACATTACCATATTAGCTCCCAACCTACCCGTTAAATGCATCAATAGGGCTCCATCAGCCCGACAGAGGCCAAAACGGTATCCTTACGGCCTCCATCTGGCTGGTACAGGTCAGTATACTTCTTTTTTTTTGTTTTTTTTAAAAGGACGGAATACGCTGTTCCATCCAACAACAAAAAAACGTATACCACACAGTAGATTTAAAAAAAAAAAAAGAAGAAAAATTATATATTTGAGCCTTTGGTTGAGGTTCGGCATAGGTCACAGATATACATTTAATGTGTACGTCATTGGCTCTTAACCAGCTTGTCATAACGTATACGTTAAACGAATATCATTATAGTCTATAGTGCCGGATGCCATCAAATCCGACGTTTAACGTATACATAGAGAGCTGTTCACACACGTAGGCTAAAAAAAAAAAAAAAGAAAGAAGACTTTAGTCATGTGGGATACTGTGCCAGAGAACCCAAAAGCACTACAATCCCCATCATAAGATAAAGCCACATTTAACCATTTAGGAATCTATGAGAATATATTAGGAAAATGACTACTCCCCAATATACTTATTGCTCCATTTAGATACAAGAGCGGTCAGATAACATCCCACTTTACAAATCCATCTGCAGACCGCAGGCTCCCATTTACGGGATTCACCGCCATCTTCAGATTCCATAGAAGACCCCTGATCACCGTTTTCCACACATACAATGGTCCTCGAAATCATAATTTTGGAGAAATTATTCAATAAAATGAGTGGATTCTGACCTTTCTGGCAGTGACGTGACGTCCAGCACCGCGGTTCCTGCACTCCACTTATTACAGTCCTCACACATGAGGATTTCAGGACTCCAGGACAAACATCCGCGCACTCCTCCATTTGCTTGTTGCCGACAATGTAGTGGTTGTCTACCGCGTCCGACAAGAGTGACCAGTCTATGGTGGAGATGTGACAGAGCTCCTGGTTACGCTCAACGCGGACTGCTCCTCGTAGTATGTTGGTGAGACTGAGAAGTCCTATGTCCCGTAAATGAGGCATCTCAAAAATAACCAAGGAGTAATGGAAGAAAAGGTCAGTACCACGGATCACGGAGAGGTTGGGAAAAAGTTCCTGAAGACTTTCTAAGCCGTAGACACGAAATAGAAGAAGATACTCCGTGATCATGGTCAAACGAGGGAAACTTAGGCCTCGGAAATCCTCGGGCTTGGTGCCAAACATAAGCAGGATCTGTAGGTTACCTTGGATAATGGTACAATTCTCCAACTTACGGAGCTGGCTCACGTCACTCCGGATGTCCATGCTGCCACAAACTGTAGGACAAAAGAAAATCAAATTAGGAGTTGAACCATGTAGAAAATCATTTGAGGAAACAAACATTTTTCAAAAACCTTTGGGCTCATGCACAAGACTGTATTATAAATTCAAATTGTGTGGGTCCGTAGTATGGTACTCAGTCTCTGGGGAAGCCCCTGACATCACTATCCATATATGGACAGTGTTGTCAGGAGCAGAGCAGTGTCCCAGGCAGAGTGCTAGTAGCGCTCTGCCCGGGACTATGGCTCTGGGGTTGCCCCTAACATCACTATCCATATATGGACAGTGACATCAAGGGCTTCTACTGAAGTGGAATCCCCAGCCATAGCATAGGCAATGCTTCGGCTGGGGATGCCACTCCTAGGGGGAGCCCCAATGGCGCTACCTACAGGGAGGGGGGTTGTGTGGTACTATATACAGAGGGCACTACATTTATGGGGGTACAAACTGGGGACCTAACTTCTATATGGGGGCAAAAAAGGGCCTAACGTCTATATGGGGGCACAAAGTGACGTTTTCTACCATTTCACTGCCGTCGATAGTTCCCCCGCAAAGGAGCCTACTAAGTCTGTGTCGCCCAAGGGCCCACATAAACCTGGAGCCGGGTCTGGTACCTATAGTAGTCTATAGGGCCCTACTGTAGCTCCGAAATCCTAAAATATAGAGGCATATGAAAATATCCGTATGAAACCGATAGAAAAAAATAAAATTGACGCATGCCCCATCAGATGTCATACAGCGGAAACATTCTACTCTAGAAGATATTTCCGTAATACAGCGCTGTACAATGGCATACGATGACACATGACAGATTAATACACATAAATAAAGCATCTAGTGACCCACAAGTGATGAGATCTGGGGTCTTTTTAGGATTTATGTGTAGGAACTTTCCACTGGGCAGCAGATGTTTATGGAGACACAAACACTATCTCATACTAACGCGTAGGATGCGCAGATGGACGTCCGTCTGGGGCACGGTGATTAGACTAATGGAAGACCTGTCGTGACAGCAGGTCATGTTTGCTTTCCTTAAATTGTATACATTCACTCGAAGATTTCCCAAAAACATCTGGTACATCCCAAGCACACAGTAGGAGTAAATAGTTGGCCTGATACAATACAAAGCTTTATACTACAGATCTACGATGGGGAGGGTGGTGGAGAGTCCTCCTGCCCGGCAATATTGGGTTTGAAACCCATCAAGGTCAAACATCTGCATGGAGTTTGTAGGATCTCACATGAATTTCCATCAAGATGTCATAGAAGTACAGAAAGAATTCCCATTACAAATCCAAAAACCGAGTTTCCGTTATTTTAGGATATTGGTCGGAGCCATGAGAGTCATCCCTTTCCACCACTGCGCACCCAGAACGGACTGCAGCCGAATATTATAGACATTTCAGGCTTGTCGGCCCTCATCAGTTCTGGATTTGCAAATCATGGCTCAATGGACTAGGCCTTGATTCTAAGTAAATATATTGCCCGACAACTTTTTGAATTTTTTTTTTGAAAAATTGGTAATTGGATTTTTGTATTTGACCATTTAGCGCAAATAGGACAGCGATCACTTCCAGTCTCCTTAATTTAATGTCACGAAGGGCTTATTAGGACGAGCGCGTAACTCGTCCATGTGACGGCCGTTAAAGCAACGGCCGTCACACGGACGCATGTATTTTAACGGGGCCTGTTTAAACGGACCGTGTGAAGGGTCCGTTAAAAATAGGACATGTCCAATTTTCTTCCGTTTTCACGGATCCCTTAGTAGACTCAGAGTGATCCGTGCTAACGAGTCCCGCACGGGTGCAACTCGGTCGGGAAAAACTGCAGTTTTTCACATCCGATTTTGCACTCGGTCGTGTGAATAAGCCCTAAGGCTGACATTTTGAGAAATGGCTGCTCTTGTCAGACCGAAGTGACCTCATTAGCCAAAAACTTTATAACCTATTGACCCCAACAACAAACCTTGTTAGTTTTAGCTTTCAAGTACATTTACAGTAAACAGGTAAAAGTTGTGGTGTGACGCATGCTGAATCGCACATTTTTTTAACTCTATATTTCCCATTTCCAGATTTACGTGTCCCTCCACCCAAGTTTTGGATCTCGGGCCCACCACTATAAACTTTTCATTGCTCGAAATAAGGAACAAGATTATTTGCCAGGCGAAAAACAAAAATTCCAGAAAGCGATGAACCCGAGGGGCAAACGACCGTGGACAATATTGTGGCCGATTCCTAGAATGCCCAAGTGGCCCAGTCCAACCCGGTATCAATGAAACCCAAATCTGCAGCTGAATATCTGGGGATCTAAAAAAAAAAAAAAAAGTGACAACCTCCGGCCAGGCAGAGAGCCCGCAAGGCAGGCGAATGAGTCATCTGGGGTCCCCTCTTGGACATCTCAGAAGATCATATGGGGTCTGTGAGCTTAGAAATCCACTCCGCTTTGGAGCCTCCATCTATGAGTACCGGTCATACAACATTGACCTCATTCTGCAAACCGATGGCAGTCCGAGCTCACGGACTCTACTGATGGGGCCTTGTGACGCATCACGTCAGATCATTTTTGGGATTTACGTAGAGGAATTAAAGGGCAATACACGGAGCAGCAGGTCTCTATTCCTTCTAATGATTGGAACATCTACTGTAGGTCTCTAGCATTCCTCTGGCAGATGAGGAGTTAACAGGGGCAGCGCAACTCCTGGAAATGCCGGTTGTGTGGCTTCTTGACCAGCAAACATAGCCGCCTGGTGTTTTGGGCAAAATATTGAAAGAACAAAAATAACATCTTTGGTCACCGTCTTCAGTGCAGCATATACAGTATGTACAGTAAACATCTACGCGGTACATTATGTTGACTGATGACTTATGTAGCAATTTGTTTTTCAGGACGAGGCGCAACCAGCACAAGAAGGATTTTATATGGTCATTTACAGGCACCGACAATAAAATAAACTCATCCGAAAATTATCAAGTTACTCCCAAGTGGTCCATGGCTACAGCCTGTCCCCTCATCTGACCCGTCTTTTAGTAACTACTCGTATTCCCCATGAAATAACAATTCTGGAGCATCTTTTCTTCAAATTCCGCATTGTGCCGTTCCTCTGTTAATCCTCCTAGAAATGAACTGGATGCACAGCCTGAAACTGTCCAATCAGAGTGAGACTGTAGGGACACGCCCCTTTGACCAGGGGAATGTTAACACCCATTTGTCAATTTATTCAAAAATTTCAAGGAGGAATAACAGAGGAACCGCAAAATGCAGAGTTATGGGAAAAGATGCTCCAGCATTAGTATTTCATGGGGAATATATACACCCAGCTTTCCCAGACTGCTGTAAGTAACACCTATCACTGGATAAGTAGGGTAATACAGGGGCTCAGTGATCATTATTGCTGCCTGTCGGGCAACAAGTGCCTAGAGCTTGGATGCCCTATGGGTTTCTAAGCCCAGTTTTTTTCCTATGAAATTCACCCTAGTGTATAGGAAATAGTACAATGGAGCTTTGTGATCTTGTATATCCAGTACACAGGACCCCCCTTTATTAGCCAGAGGGTAAAGCCGCCCTGGAGGACCCGGCCCGTCCATGTATTACAACATCAGACATTCGTTTGAATGATCACCATGTAATACTACACATCTCCTCTAGTGGCCACTGCAGGTAAAGTGTACGGCTGGACGTAGCTTCCCATGGGAATACCAGTTGATCGCTGGGCCAGCTTAATTCTAAAGAGGGGTTGTCACCGTTTAATGAACGTTTTAGGGAGGATTTAATAATATCTTATAGGACTGCAAGGTGAAGCACTGGGAATTTGAGATAAACTTCAGGTCTCCTACAACATTTCTAGTCAGGACGTTATTTTAGGGAATTGAAAATTATTGCATTTTCCTCTATGTAACCGATTTAAAAGGGGAAATCCAACCTAAAAATGATCCAACGACTTGAGCCCATGAATCCTAGAATGTGGGGGGGGGGGGGGGGGGACTCCCTATAGTTTTGGAAATAGGTGGAAGTCTGATCCCGAGCATGGGCCTCTTATCAAAACCTGTCCTTGTTGCTTATAGTAACCAATCAGAGCTCAGGTTTCATTTCTCAAACTGCTCTGGAAAAAAAGTGAAAGCTGCGCTGTGATTGGTTGCTATGACAACAAGGCTGGCTTCACTGTTGGACAGTACTGATAAATGAGGCCCAAAGTGACCAACCTTTTTAGATATTTAGATTACGAACAGTCAGCACTTTAGGGATATACCTAAAAGAAACGGATTTATAGGAACAGGAGAAACCCTTTAAATTTGCGGTAAAGGCTTGAGGCCTGTAGAATAAAAGTCCTCCTGCAGCCTGAACATATAGGCCTTACAAGGAATAATAGGGGTGATGTATCAAAACTGGTGCAAAGGAAAAGTGGAGCAGTCGCCCATAGCAACCAACCGGCCTCCATGTTTCGGAGGGCCTATTGAAAATTAAAGCAATCTGATTGGTTGATATGGGCAACTGCTTAACTTTTCTCTAGAATCAGCTTTGATCAAGAACAGTCGACGGTCAGCAACAAAAAAACGGGCAAAATAGTCCAAACAGGCCGGGCTATTTTCTGCCATATTTTGGCTAGTACCACGTTTGTATTAGAATTACACCCAAAAACGGACAGAATTTGCCCAAATCAGAAATGACAGAAGACCGACGACTACGGGCAACCTAGAAAGTCACTTTAGTGTCACCATCTCCACTTACAGACAAATCAATTCAGTCTCCATGAGTCAATCAATGCCGATTTACCAACCCATCCACCTGCTGGTGACATCACTGGTGACATCAATAGCAGAGGTCCGTTACTTGTGGCTCCCCACCTGTTTTGAAACTACAACTCCCAGAATGAGTTCATCAGAGCATGCTGGGAGATGTAGTTTCACAACAGCTCAAGTGCCACAACTTGAAGACCACCGGTATGGGTTACGAGATACATCTCAGTCCCTTGCCCACCAAATACGCAAAAAGAAGACAGTCCTTGTCCAATCTTTGTAAATTTCAATAAGAATTGGTCTTCTAATAGTGCGGAGAAGCGACAACGTGCTGTAGAAAAATTACTCCCGTAACTTAAAGGGGTTTCCAGGTTCACAACAATAGCATTTTTTTCCCCCATAACAGCGCCACTTTTAAGCATTGGTTGAGTCGGTTATTACAGCTCAGCCCTATTCATTTGAACAGAAACGAGCCGCAATACCAGATACAGCCCATAGACAAGAGTGGCGCTGTTTCCGGAGGAAAAAAAAAAAAGCAGACCGTATAATCTAATCCTGGACAACCCCTCTAACTGGATGTTATAGGGAGCCTCTCCACTACGAAATTCCTCCACAGAAAAAAATCCCTCGTTTAACCCCCAGAGAGCGGAGGGCCATCCTGTAAGGACCACCATCGATATCCATAGCAGCCAATGGAAGACAATTGATATCAACAAATTCCCTGCATGTTGGTAATTTCCGCAGTGTTTCCAGTTTTTTCTTTTACCCCATCACCCCCTGAAGATTTTATAAAAATCAGACATCCCCTGTAAATTACCACCAATTGTGCCCCTGGTTGTCCGAACCAGGATGACTTGGATCAGGGCACCATCATTTAAAGACATCGTCCAGGATAAGAATTGTATTTTTCCCCAAAAACAGCGCCACTCTTGTGCATTGGTTGTGTCTGGTATTACAGCTCAGCCCAATTTATTTAAATAGGAATAAACCGCAATACCAGACACAGCCCATGGACAAAAGTGGCGCTGTTCCTGGATAATAAAAAATATGCAGACCCTTTAATCTAATCCTAGACAACCCCTTTAACAGGTTCCCGTCCAAGGGTGACAGCATCGATAGATCACATAAATATCTAGGCAATAAACCGGGCCCCGATACAATCCTCCATACAATATATAATAAAACATGGCAGCCACTTTTAAGTCAACGGAAAAAAAAAACAAAAAAACTTACAATCAGTCGACTCCCCGCTTGCGACAAACAAAAAACCAATGAGCAGCGCGGTATTGAAGAAAATGGCGCACGCGTGGAGCGATGTTCTCTCCATGCCCCCAGGACTCCAAATGTTAAAATTCTAGTAAAATATTAAAAATAACGATAAAACGAAGCGATCAGACGTCCATGCGGCTGGCAGCGTGAGGGCGCTTCATGCCTCGTGGATACGATGGGGGTTGTAGTGGATGCTGGAGCAGAGCTGTGTTAGATGTGATTCCACATGACATTGTGTAGTTGAGTCTTGCGGTGCGAACACCTGTGTAGTGTGAGGGGGGGGTGTGACTTAGTGAAGCCGTGTATCCTAAACACAGTGACAGGCCCGCTCTGCAGATGATTGGCTGCCACAGGTAACCCACACCCCGTAGTCCTAATTACAGGGACTGAACTCCACCTATAGCTGCTGCAAGGCAAAAAAAAATGTGCAAAGTTATAGGGGATGTTCACACGAGTCGTTTTTTGACTGAACGGTCAAAACCGCGCTAAAATAAAATTGCGATGACGTTTTTGTTGGCGCGGCTCGCACGGACAAAGCACATTGAAATGATGAGGTTTATTTGTTTGATGCGGTTTTTGACCGTGCGCTCAAAAAAAAGCTGATGTAAGTAGTTCTTGTTGTCGTCTATGTTTTTTCAACAATAGCGCGACTGGGCCACGAATACGAAAATTGTGGCAAATAAATCCAGTCGTGTAAATGTACCTTAGGTTTCCTTCACCCTCACCCGTCTTTTTTTTTTTGCCGCATTTTTATTTAACGTATAAACGCAGCTTTTTTTTTTTTAATTGCGCTCTTTATGACTTTTTTTGTGGTGTTTTTTCAAAACGGTGTGTTTTACTACCGCCTTTTTTTTAAGTGGCGTTTTTCACGTTTGATTTAAAGATTCTTCTTTGCAAAACACATGATTTGGTCTGAAAAAAATCGCCATAAAAACGTGCAAAACACAATAACACATACGCTTTTTTTTATCAGGCAAAAAAAAAAAAAATGGAGGTCTATGAGAGAAAAACGCCGCTAACTAATAGTGTAATATTTACCGCAATGTTTGTAGTGCGTTAAATATTTCACTATTGATTTCCAGTCAACATCTGGCCGCATAATTTTTCGCTAAAAAACAAGGAAACAGGAAAAATGCCACAAAAAAGTGGCGTTTTTCTTAAAAGCGCTGTATGCGAAGGCTCCCGATGACCGTTTTACGGAGGTCCGATCACACAGACAAACTCGTATATTGTCACCATAGACACAAAGATTATCAGTCCAACCAAATTGGTCAGATTTTCACGCCTACGAGCAGAATATAGGCGACAATAGGGGAAATTGATCAAAACTAGTGCAAAGGAAAAGGGAGTAGTTACCCATAGCAACCAATCAGATTCCATCTTTTATTTCTCAGAGGTCCACTGGAAAATGAGAGTAGAAAGCTGATTGGTTGCCATAGGCAACCAATGAGATTCCATCTTTTACTTTGCAGAGGTCCATTGGAAAATGAAAGCAGAAAGCTGATTGGTTGCCATAGGCAACTACTCTACTTTTTCTTTGCACCACTTTTATAAATCTCCCCCATTGTGAATTTGCTCCAGTATTAGGGCCTTATTCACACCAACGTATTTCACGCCCGTAAAGAACGGAGAACACGCTGACCAATGCAATTCAATGGGACTATTCACACCTCCGTGTTTTTTTGCACAGAGCGTGTCCGTTGCGTGAAACTCACCGCTTGCCCTATTCTGGTCTGTTTTTGCGGATCAGACTCGGCCATTGAAGTCTATGGGTGGGTGAAAATCACGGACCGCTAAGGGACAACATCCGCGTGCTCTCCGTTTTTCACGCATTAGTTGCTAAAGAATTACAGAGGGAAAAAATAATCTGGGGTCTCCCAGGACTACAAGCCGACTGAACAAATTATGGGACTCCAAATAAATGGCGCTTCCATACGACCATAATACACGCACATTATAGCGTTCGAGTAATGGCCGCAAGACCCGGACACCCCTTCCCCCCCGCGGTTCAAGTAAACCAAATTTAGATCCCTGTCAGTTTATTTGAAGAGATGGGGTCCGGGTCCTGCAGCCGTGAGGCTCAAAGCCGTAATACGGGCGCATTTTAGCATCCGTATTACGGCTGCAACACCTATACCTCCCGCGAGCCCACTGAACCAGCGGTGATCTAGGGTCCGTACAGTCCAGGTGTTGCAGCCGTGATGTGCACCCTTTATCATCATTTTTGATTGGGGGAAAGGAAGTGACAACCGTTCTGGGCACCACAAAATGGCGTCAAAGATGGTTGTCCCTTTTTTAGCCCCTGGACTGCTCCCCAGGAAGCCCCACTGCGCTATGTCCCTCAGGTACAGCAGGCGACAATCAGAAGGACAGATCTAGAAGAACAGTCCGGTGGGTTTTCTTGGAAGACGTACAGTCCGCTCTCCTCCGCCTGGGATATTTTGGTTACATTTTTCTTTCTTTCCTTTGTTTTGGGTCGTCCAGCACTAAATATTTACCCTGAAAACTGTGACTGTAACGAACCCTGCAGAGCATCAAGATACCGGCTGTTGTCAAATAACAGGAGACGGAAAAATGAGGCTTCACCTGTCAGCGGGCGGCGTTAACTCTTCCCTCCCCGGACAGAATTGATAGAAAAACGTATTATCTTCATGACGGAACAATATCTCTTAATAGCGTGTAATCTTTTATGTACTGTAATATAATATATATAGTATAGTATGTGTGTGTATATGTATATGTGTGTATATATATATGTACTGCACTGTAGAATGTATATATTGTAATGTATATGTATATAATGCATTGTGAATGTATAGGTAATGGTATATAAAGTGCGGCATAGGTATATTTTATAGTATATATCTACATCTTGTACTGTATATGAATATATTGTATGTTTTTTTTTCCATATATTGTACTGTACAAATATATGTAACTATTGAACTGCATAGATAATGGTATATATTGTACTGTATAGCTAATAGGTAATGGTATATATTTTTCTGTAGAAGTATATAATGTCCTGTGTATGTATAGATAATGGTATATATTGTCCTGTGTATGTATAGGTAATGATATATATTGCCCTGTGTATGTGAAGGTATATAATGTCCTGTATACGTTTAGGTAATGATATATATTGTCCTGTGTATGTATAGGTAATGGTATATATTGTCCTGTACACCCCATTTTAGAAACTAGACCCCTCAAAGTATTCACAACAGCATTTAGAAAGTTTATTAACCCATTAGGTGTTTCACGAGAATTTAGAGCAAAGTAGAGGTGAAATTGACAATGGTATATATTGTACTATGTAATTGTATATACTGTATTATATTTTTTATTTGGTAACTGAAAGTGAATCTCTGGTCTGAAGCCAAGTTCGGGATCATAGAAGAGAATTCCCTCCGCAGACACTGGAACCATCACCATCTCCTCCCTGGATCAGTAGTATCAATATGGGCACCGGCTTATGAGTGATGAATCTGATTCTCACATAACTGTGGGGATTTGGCAGTGCCACCAGTTGGTTCTGGCGTCTGTGAATTGCCAGGTATTTATTCTTGGAAGGTGGAGGAGCATCTTCTCTCTCTCCTGGGGGTTCGGAGTGTTATATAAAGGAAGGGCCCTGCAGTGAAATAATACTCTGTATGGTCTGCAGTCACCATCAATACAAGGCACATTATGGGCAGAGGTGGTCATGGTTTACTAAGGAGGACGATTACTACTGAGATCAGTCCTATATGTAAAGGTCCGATTCTGAAAATAACATATTAGGTAATAACTCCGAACTGATGGCGCATATCAATTTATACAGGGTGCTGAACTGAACATCCAATCCGAGGAGATGGCTGCATAACCTTATTAACCTCAAGTGAGGTGAGGGGCACACCGGTGGTTTCACCCATCAGAATAATTTATGCAACGTTTCAGATAAGAAACACTTCAATAAACAGAACATCCAGAAGGGGGATTCAAAACATATTGTCCCTGAAGAATTTGAAAATGCTTGGGGTAAACAAAGAACTGCAAGAAGAGGCCGAGAAGCTGAGCCCAAATCATGAACCAGTTGTCAGAGCTTATTACTCTTAATATGTCATCATTAATCAGTAGTGTTTTTCTCCAGACCTGCACCTATCCTCAACCTGGACCTCAATACCAACGTTCATCCTCAACCTGTACCTCAAGACCCAGATCCATCCTCAACCTGCACCTCAAAACCAACATTCATACTCAACCTGCACCTGAAGACCCATATCCATACTCAAACTGCACCTCAAGGCCAATATCCATCCTCAACCTGCACCTCAAGATCTACATCCATCCCCAACCAGAAAATCAAGACCCACATCTATCTTCAACCTACACCTCAAGACCCACATCCATCCTGAACCTGCACCTGAAGACCCACATCCATCTTCAACCTGCACCTCAAGACCCACATCCATCCTCAACCTGAACCTCAACATCCATGCTCAACCTGCACCTGAAGACCCACATCCATCTTCAACCTGCACCTCAAGACCCACATCCATCCTCAACCTGCACCTCAACATCCATGCTCAACCTACACCTCAAGACCCACATCCATCCTCAACCTGCACCTCAAGACCCACATCCATCCTCAACCTGCACCTCAAGACCCACATCCATTTTCAACCTGCACCTTAAGATCCACACCCATCCTACACCCCACACCCCTTCCATTTTATTCTGCAACCTCAAGACCTGCACCCATTCTTAAACTGAATCTTAAGACGCACATCCATCTCGTACTTGCACCTCAAAACCCCCTAAACCTATGCCTGCTCTTCAGGACCTGCACCTATCCTGTACCTACACCCATCATGTATCTGCACCCATCCTTGACATTCACCTCAGTACAGCCTTCCATACTGTACCTACACCTTATGCCCTGCACCCATGATGTAACTGCAGCTCTAGACCCACACAGCAGGTTAGGCCCTGTTAAAATCTTGTTTTTGCCGTATGTTTAACGTGTACGTCGGGACAGCTTCCAACGTAGATGCTAAATGTGTCCATAGAGCTCCATTAGCCCAATGGAGGTCAAAAGATTTTCCTTTTAGCCTCTGTCAGTTTTTTTTTTTTACATAGGAGCCTATGTGTGAGAATGTGAAGGCTAATCCCGGTCTTGCTCCTACGAAACCAATGATAAAACATAGATCACGGGGAGCTTTCCCAGTGCCAAAGTCCCTGGGAAGACCATCAGGTAGTGCTCAGCCTGGGGATTCCAGCCCTGTGAAAGCCCCTGACGTCCCTGTCCATATATGGACAGTGATGTCCGAGTCTTTAAACTACGGAGTCCCCAGCCAGAGCATCCATAGTGCTCTAGCCGGGGACTCAAAGACTGGAGAAGCCCCTGCTGTTACGGTCTCTGGCCAGAGCATCGGTAGAGCTCTGGCCGGGGACTCCAGGACCGGAGAAGACCCTGATGTTACTGTCCATACATGGAGAGTGATGTCAGAGGCTTTCAACTACGGAGTCCCCAGCCAGAGCATCCGTAGTGCTCTGGCCGGGGACTCAGAGACTGGAGAAACCCCTGATGTTACTGTCCCCGGCCAGAGCATTTATTAGCGCTCTGGCCGGGTACTCTGGGACTGTTACTGTCCATATATGTTCCGCCACGTCCTCCAGTGAAGATGGGCGCGTGGTCATGAAGGGAGGACCTAGAAATATGTCTCCAGACATCATTCCAGGATACATTTTCAGGGCCACAATCCCTTTCGGTCCACATGGATTGGCCATTGCGATGTAGAAGTGATGTACAAGCCGTTCCTCCTTTAAATTGTCGCCATCTGGTCACATTATTTTTTTCTTCCCTACAGACCAGTCATATGTTAGATATATAGTAGGGCCATTTGTTGCTTCCTTTCTGTGGACGCAGTCCATATTCCACTTTACCCAATACAATATTCATTTATTCTTCTTTTTTACACGGAGAGATGCGCTGCCGACAACGATAACATTTCTTGCTGCATAAACGATACGATCAGTCGATGAACCCGTCTAAAAGGGCTTTCAGAGCTAGTTACCCGGTGCAGACCCCCTTCGCGTTTAGCGTGTACATTCTTCATCTTACTCATCACAAGTTCACTACATGCTACTACCACAATATTTGTTGAAAACCCCTTTTTACAATTAAGTCCTAATCCTGTCATTTAAATACAGGTTTATCCTTCTGGACAGGCACACTAGGGTTTTTTTTCCATCTCTGCAAAATAATCCTTTAATCTCATACGTCTAAAGAAAGAATTTCTAGACCAAACCAGTCCACGTCCATAACTGGGCTGGATGATAGTCCCTTTCCAAGAACATTTATACACATAGCAGATAGAATAACTCTCTATGCACATGACCATCGTTCTTATCCGTAATTACGAATCCGCAATTACGATTAGTCTGCGGACCCATTCCTTTCTGTAGGCCACAGACACCTTTCCATATATTTACCGGGCAGTAGAAATGATCTGCAAAATATAGCACAGGTCTTATTCTTGTCCGCAATTGCGGCACGGACTCACCCATAGAAGTCTATGGGCTCATACGGATGGCTATAGATGTGTATCCATTGCCGTACGGAATTGCGGAAGGGTTGCGCAGCAGATTCCCCAAGAAAATGGGGCTTGAGCTAGATATGCGGATGACTTTTGCGGAAAGAGAAAAGGATTCGGTTGTGTACATTAGGCCTCAATGAGGATATATTTACCATTAGAACAAGACCCTAGTGGTAAATATATCCTCATTTATTATATCCGCTATGTTTATAAAGCCGGGTTCACACGTAGCGTAATAAATACTGCGGATTTTCCGAAACAGCTTTCGTTGCGGAAAGTCCGCTCTATAGTACAGTGGCAGAAGAGTGCTGACACGCTGCGTAAATGAGAGGCGGAAAAACGTTCAGAAATTGACCTGCGGTGCGTTTTTTTTTTTAATCCACAGCATGCCAATTGTATTTGTGTAATCGTTGGTTTTCTGTTGCGGGTTTTCCCCAACAAGTAGACGTTGTTGCGATTACTGCGGCGGAAAAGCTGCGATACCGCATGCAAAAGTCGCAACACAGGAAAAAAAAAAAAAAGATTATACTTACCAGAATTCCCTGCTCCTGAATCCAGCCCGGCCTCCAGGGATGAGTGGTCACATGGGATGACACGTCATCCCAGCAGGGCTGCAGGACGGCAGAAGGACGCGTCACCATGGTGCGCATTTGGTGCGGTTTTTCGGCCGGAACTCCCTGCAACGGCCAGGGCGGATACGCTGTGTACTTTTATGCAGCGCATCCACCCTGTCTGAACATACCCTAAATGTTCTTGGAAAGGGACTATAATTCAGTCCAGTTATGGACTGGTTTGGTCTAGATATGGACATAAATTATTTTTTTAGACATATTAGATTAAAGGCTTATTCTGCAAAGATAGAAAAAAAAAATACCTACTGTGCCCGTCCAGAAGGATAAAAGTGTATTTAAATGACAGGATTAGGATTTCATTTTAAAAAGGGGTTTTCAACCACCTCGTACAAATATTGTGGTAGAAGCATGTATTGTACTTGATGAGTAAAATAAAAAATGTACACTCTAAACGTAAAGAGGATCTGCACTGGGGTTCTAACTCTAACTTTACTAAGGGGGCACCATTGTTGTAATGGACACCCTCATGTCAGGAGGAAATCCTAAAACAATTGGGAGATGATCAGGTCTATATAAGATTGGGTAGGCATCCGAAAATTGACCTGGGGCATAACTTAGATGACATCTTGCAGTTAACTCGGGAGGGGAGTATTATTAATTTTAAAAAAATAGAAACTTTTCTTAAAATTGACAACCTAGATCCCATGTCCTATATGTTTCACCAAAAATCCATAAGGATCTGAATAGCCCACCAATAGGCCAATAATATCAGGGTGTGGGTCACTATTTAACAATATCTTGATATTTTTAGTAATTTGTCTTTGAAATGCCGTCATACCTAAAAGACACCACAGATTTTTTTTTTAACCAAATTGGAATCCGTGTAGAATATAATTCTAGTCTCGTTTGATGTATGCTCATTATATACCTCAATTGTACATGAACAGGGATTGAGGGCAGTGTCGCAGATCCTCACCAGCTCCAGATGTGTTCCAGGTGGTGGACAGCTCATCCTTACACTGCTGGAGTTCATCTTCCAGTACAACTACTTTTTGTTTGAGGATTATTACTATCAGCAGCAGAGGGGGACCGCCATGGGGTCCAATATGGCCCCAACTTATGCCAATATGTATATGGCAGTTGTAGAAGATGAGTTTGTCTATTGTTCCCACCCCATGGCTCACATCTACAGGTGGTGGCGATATATCAATGATATGTTAGTCATCTGGGAAGGTATAGAAGAGGAATTATTTAAATTTTTTGAGTTCTTGAATAGTATATACCCAGTGCTTAAATTCACTATTTTTGGGAAAAGTGTATACAACCAAACAGAGATATACATGTGACTCTAAATATGCAATTGTAATGACCAGGGGGTAGGGAAACGGACAAGTGAGCCCTAATCTACCCACCACTCTGTCCCTGCCTACTTGCAACGACCCGCCCTAGGCGACGGGGTACAACTGGGCGGCGGTCCCTGCACTCAGTAAGTGCACGACAAACACGACAAACATACAAGGGAATACAAGCAAGGGAAAGGGGCAGTTGCCCACGGCAACACCGTGAGCAACCAGAGTGGTGAACGAGCCGAGTCAAGCCAGGAGTGTGCGAGGTACCAAACGAAGAGCAGAAGAGTAGTCGGTAAGCCAGGGTCTGTATGGAGCAGGAACAAAATAGAAGGAGCTGTAGCTGGGCCAGGAAACCACACGAAAAAGAATAACAAGCAAGGAGGAACAGGAAATGCAGGTATAAATAGACAGAGGGCGGGAGCTAGCTGAGTCTGGCCAGGCTACGATAGGCTCTCCCACTCCTAAGCCTGCCAGCCTGAGTGGTGGAAGCTGGAGTCAGTCTCAGGGATGTAGATTCAGGTGCTGACTGATTAATTAAGGGAGTTAACCCCGAAGCTGTGTCTGGCAGATCCTTTACAGCAATATATATGATTCAATGCCCATGTGGGCTAATCTATATTGGGGAGACCACTGCAGAAGTAAAAGTCAGGATTAATAAACATTAGGGTATGTTCACACGGCCAAATTTCAGACGTATACGAGGCGTATTATGCCTCGTTTTACGTCTGAAAATACGGCTCCAATACGTCGGCAAACATCTGCCCATTCATTTGAATGGGTTTGCCGACGTACTGTGCAGACGACCTGTTATTTACGCGTCGTCGTTTGACAGCTGTCAAACGACGACTCGTAAAAATACAGCCTCGTCAAAAGAAGTGCAGGACACTTCTTTCAGACGTTTTTGGAGCTGTTTTCTCATAGACTCCAATGAAAACAGCTCCAAAAACGAACGTAAAAAACGCCGCGAAAACGGCGCGAAAAACGCCGCGAAAAATGCGAGTTGGTAAAAAAACGTCTGAAAAGCAGGGTCTGTTTTCCCTTGAAAACAGCTCTGGATTTTCAGACGTTTTGGTTGACTACGTGTGAACATACCCTAAAAGTACGATACGGCAAAAACACAAAGACTTACCTGTTGCAGAAATATTTTATGGAGTATGGACAAAATGTGAGTCAATTGAGATTTAACATTATTGATAGTGTACCTACCCTCAGACGTGGGGGCAGGATCGTGAATGTCTATTGAAACAATAGGAAAGTATATGGATTTATACACTAAACAGCATGTAACCTAATGGGTTAAAGCTAGAATATAACCTGAATGTCTTTGATTTAGAATAGGAATGAATAATGCTCTTATTAGCCTGTCCTGTTTTTGTAATCGTATCATAGGGAATTGCTGCCTGAGTATTTATTCTTCCTCTGGTAGACGTCATGGGTAGATTCTACATATATATGTATACCAAAAAGGGGTTTGTGGCCGTGAAAATGTACGCTGGAGTGATGTCTGGGGAGTATTTCAGGGGCCACCCTGGATGACCACACGCCCATCTTCATTGAAGGACGTGATGGAACGACCAGGGGATAATCAGAATCTAGGTGGTACCACACAGTTGTATAAGCCCGAAATGTCGCCTATCCCAATATGCACGGTATGGCATGAATAAATAATATTTTTTTAATCTAAGAAGATGCTGTCATCCATTTTTGTAAGCTGTCTGTGAATCTGGGAGTGAGTCATCCCAAAGTTTGCTGTTCCCACCTTGCATTTTGCTGTCATATATATATATATATATATATATATATATATACACACATACATACAGAGTGATGTCGGGGGCTTCCTCGGGCACACCGATACAAGTAGCGCTGTGCCCGGGTAGTCCGGGCGACATATCCCACTGTATGCGGATACGTCGTATACCTTCCGTTGAAGGTATATGTCAGGACTCCATCTGACTTACACCTCCGAATGAAGGACAAAACGAGAAGTGAGAAGAGCCGTAGACCAACCAGGTGGACACTGTGAATTAAACATTTTTCAGTGATCTCCAATATACAGAAGCTGAACCAAATTCTCATAGATCTAAAGACATGTTTCTAGAACTGTATAACAACGAAATATGGGGCACCCTGACTGTCACTAGTATGTAGCCCCCTGACTGCCACTGGTATGGGGGCACCGTGACTGCCACTGGTATGGGGGCATCCTGACTGACACTGGTCTGAGGAATCTATGACTGTTAATTGTATGGGGGAGCCCTGAATGTCACTGGTTTGGGGGCACCCTGTCACTGGTATGGGGCATCCTGACTGTCATTGGTATATGGGCACCATGACTGTCACTGGTATGGGGGCACCCTGACTGTCATGGGTATGGGGGTTCCCTATCACTGGTATAGAGACACCCTGATTGTCATTTGTATAGGGGCACCCTGACTGTCACTGGTATCGGGCCACCCTGACTGTCACTAGTATGGGGGCACTCTGACTGTCACTGGTATGGGGCCACCCAGACTGTCACTGGTATGGGGCACCCAGACTGTCACTGGTATGGGGCACCCAGACTATCACTGGTATAGGGGCACCCCGACTGTCACTGGTATAGGGGCACCCAGACTGTCACTGGTATGGTAGTCCCCTGTCACTGGTATGGGGGCACCCGGACTGTCACTGGTATGGGGGCACCCGGACTGTCAATGGTATGGGGGCACCCGGACTGTTACTGGTATGGGGGTTCCCTGACTGTCACTGGTATGGGGGGTCCCCTGTGACTGGTATGGGGGGTCCCCTGTCACTGGTATGGGGGTCCCCTGACGGTCACTGGTATGGGGGTCCCCTGACGGTCACTGGTATGGGGGTCCCCTGACGGTCACTGGTATGGGGGTCCCCTGACGGTCACTGGTATGGGGGTCCCCTGACGGTCACTGGTATGGAGGTCCCCTGACGGTCACTGGTATGGGGGTCCCCTGACTGTCACTGGTATGGGGGTCCCCTGACTGTCACTGGTATAGTATCTATGCTTCTATAACTGGTAAAGAATACAATACACATAAGATAATTGTGTAAAAGTATGCGGCTATTTAAAGGGACTGTGCTTATTAAAGTGAGGGTTCATGTATCTATCTTTCCATAATAGTCTCATTCATTTCAATCGGAGTGCCGTCAATATAGATTGCATATACATGAATATCAGAGCAATGCTGAGGGTGCGCTTCACCCTTTGGGACTTGTCAGAGGATAAATAAAGGTGTACTGTCACTTTAAATTTTGCTAATTTTTTTATTCTTTTTTTTCTGCTGGGTTTTTCTCCCACTAATTTGAATAGGAGGAAAAAGTAACAAAAATGTGATGAATAGACCTATGTGTTTTGTCTCCCTCTAGTGGTATTTTATAGACACTACATACACTAGTATTTAAGTATATGTGCACTTTTGCAATTATGTTTATATCTTAAGTGCCTCTAAAATAAAATAAAAATATTTGCATTTAATTATAGAAAAAAAATCTCAGACCGTTTTTTGTGTATACAGCTCCTATGCATACCAATGTGTCTCCATGGTTACAGACTACAAACAACAAAGGTAAGTCTGATCCTGCAATCACCGTTTACGCCACTCCCACTGCCCCCTCTTATACTGTCTGTAGGTTATGGAAGAATAGGGGCAGATGGAGTGGAGTAACACATGATTGCAGCCAGAATCAGACTACACAGGGTTTGTTTGTAGTCTGTAACCATGGAGACACAGATCTGCATATGAGATGTAGATATATTGGAGTCAATCCACACAAAGAACAACATTTTATATTTCTTTCCTTTAATACAAAACTCAGATGGAGTAAACAGGACAAACTCAGTCGTTACATTTCTTGTTCCAAAAATAAAACTTTTTACCATGATTAAAAAAACTACACACCTTAAAGGGGTCCTCCGCTTCTATGTAAAAGGAAAAGGTCTGCAACTTTCTAACATACATAGGAGGGAATTAATTATCAGGTTACCGTCCCTTTATTGTGACAAAAAGTTGCACGCTTGTTTTGCGTTTCCCTTTTACTTCACAACGGCACTTTAAAAAGGGGTGTGGTTTAGCGAAAGGGGTGTGGTCAATCACAGCTCAGGGAGAACTAGCTGGTGTATTAATAAAAGAGGCACATATTACGTAAATTCCCCCTATTATGTTTCAATTATTCCCCATTTTCAAGATCTCTGCTTGCAGTCAGTGACGGCAAAAGGCTGTAAAAACCCATACAAACCTAGTCCTGCCCACACAGCTGAGTGATTGTTATAATGTATCAGTGTAGATAATCCAATGTAAATTAATCACATCAGCAGCACAAAACTCTCTCCTGTTTGCTACATTGTATCAGTGTAGTTCAAATGTATCAGCCTGGAGTCGGGACCTAATGCTTCTCACAGCTGAGAGTCTGGTACAATTGTATCCAGTCTAGGCTGGATTCCAGGCTTATACATTTTAGCTCTACTTGTACATTGCAGCAAATCAGTGGAGAGATTTGTGCCGCTCACCGGATGTTACATTGTAACAAGCCAATAAGTTGTGTGAGCAGGACTAGGTCAGAATGGGCTTTGGATGTAAATATTAATTTTCCATTCACTGACAACAGGCAGAGATCTTGCAAACATTGAGAAATTGAGACACAAAGTATATTTGAAAATTGTAGAACTTTTCATTATACATAAAACCGGAAAACCCCTTTAAACACACACAAAACTATTCAAAATGGATTAGAACGAAAAACAACACTGGGTGACGGGGGTCATGACAACACTGGGTGACGGGGGTCATGACAACACTGGGTGACGGGGGTCATGACAACACTGGGTGACGGGGGTCATGACAACACTGGGTGACGGGGGTCATGACAACACTGGGTGACGGGGGTCATGACAACACTGGGTGACGGGGGTCATGACACTAGGCGACGGGGGTCATGACAACAATAGATGACGGGGGTCATGACAACACTGGGTGACAGGGGTCATGACAGCACTTGCTTATTTGTTGAAGGACATATATAAATTATTAAAAGGACTTTAGAGTAAAGGTCACCCCTCCCCCTCACATAAACGTGCAGCTTCATTTAATAGTAATAATTAAAAAAAACTCATTAACATAATATTTGCATATCAAGGAGAGACCGGCAGCTGCCACTGTCAAGCGATGATGTCCGCGCAGTCTATTGGCAGCACAGAGTTAAGCCATGCCACATGCTGGTTTGGTTGAATGTAGTCACATGCAGGACAATCAGTTGGCGCTGGGGCGGAGGCGGAGATGTCATGAAGCCCACCCATGCCCCCTCCTAGTAATTCAACAGCAATGCGTCTCCAGGTCCCCGGGTGTCTCCTTGGGTCTTGGTTTGTATCCTCAGCCCATTTTCCGGGGACACCGACTGTTCACTCTTCAGAAAGGAGGCGCCGACCGTCCGGCTCAAGAGCAGTTGCTAAGACGTCTACGTAGGAGAGTGACCGGCTTTGTCTTCTCGTCCTCCTGGTCACTTTCACATTGCCTCTGAAAGGGTTAAATTTAGAATTGGCTGCGATCCAAAATCCATTGGTTACTAATTTTGAGTTACATTGAGTTTTCTTCTCCATTCACTTCTAAAGATAAATTCAGAATTCTGCTGGTTACCTGTTATCAGAGAGCAGTGCATTGTGGGAGGACAGTTATACAGTCAGCTGTTAGGTCACATGTCTGACAGCGGGGTGGAGCTAAACCACTGTCTGTATCCAAGGGCAACTAGATGAATTTGAAAGCAGCTTTGGATGTGAATGGAGGAAAAGACACAAAAACTCAAAATCAGTCCAAAGACAGTAAAGAAAAGTAGTCACTAAAGATTATATGTTAATTAAAGGCTAAAAATTATTTACCTAGTGCCCGGCATGAATGGAAGAGAAAAATGCGGGCAATAGACATTTTCTTGTTTAACACCCCCCAAAACTTTTTTTTTTTTTTTTGAAGGGGTTCTCCATAAAATTTTATTTGACAAAAATCTGATGTAAATGTCTGCAGGATATCCAGGACAGTCTGGTTTGAGTATTTACAGGTTTCTTTGCCCCTTGGAGGTTAAGACTTGAGTAATCGGACACAGTCTGGTTGCTAGGGCCACGCTCCCTGACAATCCTATATAAAAGACTATGGTTGTTAGGCAGTTTATCCATAGCAACCAAGCAGTCTTAACTGATTTAGATGTTGAATGAGAGAGAAATGTAAAAGAGAGAGCTGGAGCTACTGAGTGTGGATAATCCAACAGTAATGTTTCAACACATAGACAACACTAGGAGATTAAAAATATACGCTACTTCTCCTTTAAATAGAAACCGTAGCGGTTCAGTGAACTAAATCGCAGCTACCACCATCACAGATATCTATTAAGTAATCTTCACTATTGACTGCTTTTAAGCTCTGCTCCATCAGCTATGATCAGTGACTCTGAAATTCACCTCCTCAGGATCTTGCTCTAGTCCGCCATGGTTTATACTGCAGCTCTGCTTATTTAGATTGGCTGCTGTACATAAGCACAAGCCCACCCCAAAATTCACCAGGAAGACAGTGCATTGAGGATCAATTACAACTAAACCAACAGTGAGAAAAATAATCATCTGCGACCCATATACTAAAGCGAATGATCGTCAAAAAGGGGGAGGAGCCTGGAGACGTATGGAATGTACCATGTCCATGTATATCGGAGCTTCATTACTTACCAACTCCTCCTCGTCCTTCGAAGGATTACACAGCAGCTTCATTCGGCAGAGTCTGTTACAGGCTGAAACCATGTTATACGAGAGCTGGGGAAAATAGTGATATAAGAATCAGTGACGGGGTACCAACTCTGCTAACCCCAAGTGAATATGGATTTGTAATTGACCGCCAATTCTGTAATGTCTATGGTCAGTGTAAAACGCTCGAATGTAAATGTATCCATTGATTTTAATCAGATTTCTTCAGTCCTTACCCTCCACTTCCGCCGCGCATTGAACTTTTTGAAATTCTTTATATTGATCGATGATCGACTCCTGTTGGCTGCCTGCTTCCTGGTCAACGGCTGCATGCAGAAATAGATACTTAGTAAGTGTATATACATTGTAGAAATAGTGTTACAGCGCCACCTGCTGGCTGAACGATGAAACAACAGGCACTCAAATTTTTTTTATTACTTTTGCAAAAGTAATGGAGCAGATTTTTTTTTCTCTATTGCTTTAGTGGCCTGTTTGTTTCATTTCCCTTATTTGATCACTTTATTATGCTTTTACTTAAGCCTTGCAGTACCCTCTCCCTTCCAGCAGGTGGCACCTGACAGAATACTATCGGCAGATGACACATTTCAGAATGTTTTACATGGAACGTGTATCTCTAACCTTAATCCATGGGTGAATGAGACACTGTCCTGCGGTCAACCTCTCCCTATAGAAAAATCAGATTCATAAATGTGGTGAACAGATCACACGAACTCACAGCTACACAATAATGACGCCTGTGCCTTTAAGATCCACGTGTATAATACACACATTAGTATTTAATGTATAGTGGGGGGTGCAGTACTCTAATATACTTAGTGTTTCAATCACTCACCTTTTTCAAGATCTCTGCTTGCTGTTAGTGAAAAGAAATTCTTGTAAAATGTTCAGATAATTTCCAACTAATACAGCTGCAGGGCTCGTTATGGTGTATCAGAACTCTCGGTTTCTAATAACGACCTGTGCAGCTGTGTGAGCAGGACATGGTCAGCATAGATTTTCAATCACTGACAGCAAGAAGAGATCTAGTTTAGGGTGTATTCACACAGGCAGGTTTTCATCAGGCATTTTTCATGCAGTTTTTCAAGCCAAAACCAGGTGTAGATCATAAAGGGAGAGAAAGTAGAAAGGACTGATACTACTTCTCTTCTTATATGAATCCAAACTTGGTTTTGGCTTTGAAAAACTGCATTAAAAAAACCTGATCAGAACCTGCATGTGTGAATATACCCTAAGGTTATTAAAAAGTTGTAGAACGTCTCATTTTCCAATGATTTAAAGGGGTTACAGGAATTTACGTTGATGGCGCATCCTTAGGATAGGTCATTAATCTGTGATCGTCTATGGAACTACAATTAGGCCCCCCCGGGCATCGGGCGTCTGGTACAACAGCAAAAAGGCCTCAGCGTTCCGGGAAGCCCCCTCGTTGTTCATCCCCAGGACCCCCCTTTATCAGACATTAAGGCCTCATGCACACGACCGTGTTCGGTCCGTGATATACGGTCCGCATGTCGGCCGCTTGTCCCGGACCGTACAAAGTACAGGGAGCCGGGCTCCTAGCATCATACTTATCTATGACGCTAGGTGTCACTGCCTATCCACGTAACTACTGTCACACACTAAAACATGATTACAGTACGGGACAGTAGTTCCGCGGACAGGCAGTGACCCCTATCGTCATAGATAAGTGTGATGCTAGGAGCCCGACTCCCTGCACTGTGTTCGGTCCGGGACATGCAGCCGACATGCGGACCGTATATCACGGACCGAACACGGTCGTGTGCATGGGGCCTTATAGTCTATATTAGGATTAGACAATCAATGTAATTTCATGAAAAACCCCTTTAAGTTTTTATACATGAAACTAGAGCCCCGTTTATCGTTGCGTGCATGGCACAGGCAGCGGGTACATTGGAGACAATGACGTGGCTACTGTTGTAATGTCCTACCTGGGGTCTTTAACTAGCAGCTGCTGGATGAAGTCTTTGGCCATGTCGCTGGTGTCCTTGAAATAGCGGTCATCAAACTCGTAGCTACCGGACACCACATTTGTCAGCGTTTCTGGATCTGTTTCACCTTGAAATGGCGACAAACCGCTGAGTCTGCCATAAAGCGAGAACACTGATGTTACCACACTGAAGGCCTCCAATGACAATACTAATGGCACATTATGTGTAGTACACCAGATATGGGACATCCCATGAACTGTATATTATATCCAGGGCGGCCATAATGTTCAGCCTCTGGTTACCCAACCCCATAACATACAAGTCAGGGCCAGCGTCAGCACCTGGCAAACCCGGGCAAATGGCAGGGTCCCACTACCCATGGGGGGGTCCCAATCGCTGCAGTCAAGGCTTCTCCAAGAGCGGAATCCCCGGCCGGAGCGTTGCCGACGCTCTGTCCCGGGATTCTGCTTCTAGAGGGAGCCCTTGATGTCATTGTCCATATATGGAAAGTGACATCAGGTGCTCCTACAGGAGAGGAATCCACAGCCAGAGCGTCAGCAACGATCTGGCTGGGGATTCCTCTTCTAGATGGAGCCCCAATGGCGCTATCTACAGGGAGGGCGGGTGGCGCTATCTACAATGGGGCTGTGTGTGGCACTACCTACACGGGGCGGTGTGGTATTCACTACAGGGGGTGTGTGTGGCACTATCTACAGAAGGCACTGTGGCATTATCTATGGAGGGCACTGCATATATGGGAGCACAAATGGGGCCTAACTTTTATATGGGAGCACAAACAGGGCCTAACTTCTATATGGGGGCACAAACTGCCATTTTACTGCTGCCGTTAGTTCCCCCACAAACAGGCCCACTAAATCTGTGTCGCCCAAGGGCCCACATAAACCTGGATCTGCCCTGATACAAGTGTATCACAGCATTGTCTTAGGGCTGGGTTTGGACTAGGGCTGGGTTTGGAGGCGTGACCAAGGTGATAAGGGGTGGAGCATAAATCAGATATGTAATATGCGTGTGAGACATAATGTACTTACAGTATATATGTAATAACTCCAATACTCCTAGAAAACAAGAACATACACAATTTTACATACACAGCAAGATAAGAAAACATTAGACCATAGTAGCACCTTAATAATTTTTGGAATATTTAAAAACAACAAAGCCCCCGCACCCAGAGATTCAGCTAAACTACCACAAGTGTACCTTAAGTGTACAATAAAATGTGAGAAAAGTTCCTCTGCTCCCTATGACAACACTTCTTGTTCTGGTGGTTTAGTTTTGTATTTAATACTTGATAATTTGATCCCTATTGGATGCCAGTTAAATAGATACATGATACAAAAGCTTACCACATATCAGTCGGAGGTCCTAGTGGCTCATAGTTTATAACTTCCGGAGCTGCGCAACAAAAACATATAATTAATATCATTATTTTGGCCTTTCATTTACTGCTAATTATGTTTTTCATATTCATTTATTAACCCTAAAGGACTCTGCTCGTTCTCAGAAACAATAAGTATAAACCTGAACCCCTTATGCAGACCCGCTCCTTCATTAAATATTGTACAATAACAAATTCAAAGAGCAAATCCAATCAGACGTTAGAATTTATAAAGGCCCGCCCACGAGGAGCTTCCCATAGGAGTAAGTGGGAGGTTGTATTACCAATAGGGCTGCTTGGGCCATTGAAAATATTATCATGCATTAGGTTCATTGATTCGATGGCCTCAACACTTCTACCGTCAACCATCCTCGAATTAACCCAGTAATTTTTGGATATTGTATGTGCGGGTAAGATATGTACTTGTACATTACCAATATACTGAGGTGTCCCACATAGACTCTTAAATACTGCTCCGTCTTCAATTCTCTGGGCCAATCCAAAATCGATGATTTTAATCTTCGGATGCGGCACGGCTTTCTCTAGCAGCATAATGTTTTCAGGCTGAAATGGAGACAATAAGACAAATGGAGAATATAAAAAAATTTGTAAAAAATATTCAAAATCTTTCACCCTGAGGCATGATGGGAGGGACGTTTCTTACTGAGGTTTATTGTGACTGCTATTGTTTTAAAAAAAATAATAATAATCTATGTAGAGTCTGTGTGGCCACTAGGTGGCACTCTCTCCTTACAATAGAAGGTCTATGCGTCACATATGAATTGATTCAATGATTCCCTATAGAGGAAAAGGTTGGGATTCTATCACGACTGGCATGTGTGACTATGTAATTGTAAAGCCCTAGACGAACTCACGGAAGACTGACTAGACTGGATACAATTGTAGCAAACAATCAGTTGTGAGAAGTATTAGGTCTCCTGGATGTAAGCAAAAGTATTCCCATTCATGACAGGAAGCAGAGATCTTGAAAATGGTTAATAATTGAAACACATAGAGAAGTGTTAACTAAGACTGACATTTTAATACGCCAGTCTTAGTGTGAAGCCAATTTCTGACGGAAATTAAATAAATTTGTACAGTGGCCCCGCCCCTTATGCATAACCCCACCCACTTTTTTTTTTTTTTTTAAAGTGGCCAGAGCGGTGGCAAATGGCAAAAATTATTGCATAACCATGGCGTGCGTCACCAAAAAAACGCCTTAAATGGTGGAAAAATAGGAAAAAGTCGAAAAATAAAAATGAAGTAATGGCGGAAAAGTGCACAGGACATCGTACCTTCAGGTCAAAGTGTGCAATGTTTTTGGAATGAATATAAAATACTCCTTTAAGTATCTGCTCCAGGAACACGATGGCGTCCTCCTCTGACAGCGCCTCCTTCTCCGCTATAAAGTCAAATAGTTCTCCCCCTCTTATCCTGCAAATACAAAAAGAGGACGGCAAGGTCAGGAGTGGACATTTTTACCAAAAATAATGGTCATACAACCAGCACGCTACATCCCGACCTCTCTGGAGCGCCGTGTATACCATTCACCGCTGTAAAAAAAAGTATGTGCCCCCTTATTCCTGCATACTTGGCACACTGGAAGGGGTCTGACCCTATTTTAGATTACCCGTATGCTATATTTGGGCATATTATGGGGTCATTGAGGGAGAACCCACTCCCTGCCCCCCTTAGCGGCCAAGACCTTGTCTACTTTGGAGGACCTAGTGCATCCAAGTATTACATGGAGGACGCATTGATTTTAATGCGTGTTATCACAGGAAGCTGAGATATTGGCTGCTGTATGCAGGGTCCTCACATTGTTTAAAGGGGTTGTCCAGGATTAGAAAAAAAAAAGGCTGCTTTCTGTTATAAACAGCGCCACAACTTTCTACTGGTTGTGCCTGGTACTGCAGCTCCATTGAAGTGAATAGGGCTGAACTGCAATACCACCCACAACCTGTGGACAGGTGTGGTGCTGTTTCGGCAAGAAAACAGTCATGTTGTTCTAACCCTGGACGACCCGCTTAAGTTTTCCAGGTCTCCGTAGAATTGTCACAGAGAGCCAGGTAGTCACCAATGATTTTTTTTTTCAAACTAGAATAATCAAGAACTGTATGATGGGATTACTCGGGTTTCCCCTTAGTATAGACTATCAATATTTGATTAGTGGGGGTCCTACTCTCAGGACTAGTGAATGGGATTAAGCTGCAGTACCAGTCACAGCCACAATCATATGTACGGCGCTGTGCCAGATAAACAGTGCCACGGACCCTTTAGTCTGCTGATCAGGGTGCGTTTAATCAAGAGGTTAATTTGTAAGTGCAGCAAAACCCCTTTAACCCCTTCCCGACATCCGCCGTTTATATATATATATGGCTGAGGCCGGGAGGGAAAGTACGGAGCGGGGTCACGGAGTGAGCCCGCTCTATAAGTTGAGCGTGTCAGCTGTATGCGGTATTCCTCTCGTTTAACCCCTTAGGTGCCGCAGTCAACAACGACCGCGGCATCTAAGCTGTTAGAAAGAAGGAGGCCCAATCCGAAGTCAGATCGCCCCCCCTGCGACACATTTGCGGTGTGGCGATGGTTGCATAATGAGGGGCCCCAGTTCGGTCATCTTTGTGCTCCAGCTAAGTAGGAGCCTGTAAAAACCAGGGAGGGTGTGAATACTTTTGCAATGCACTCTATATAGCTCAGATGAGACAGGACTGCTCAGCGCTCTATTTCAGAGCTCCGGTGCAGTTGTTTCGGCCCCGCTTACACAGTACAGTTCAGAAGAGTCTCACAAAAAAAGCCGAAAGACAAGCGGACACCGGATCGTAAATGTTTTACTCAGACTTTATGTATTTATGTATTAGAACCCTTCATCTGCAAAGCAACAAGAATAAAGTAAAAAACACAAGAACATTGGTGACAGCGATCATTCTGTATAGCAAGTTTTTCACGTTTTTTTTTTTTTTGCATCATTTGAGAATTACGCAAGAATTTCCAATAGGGATGATAAACAGACCACCCAATCCGCAGGCAGCTGTGTAAACAAGGAGCCGCCTGTCCCTGTTTACCCTTTGTCCAGTATAATAGATTTTAATTGGACATCAGAATCAGAAGGGGAACTGCAATACACAGCTGAAGCGTAATAAGACCAGAGAAGTCAACAGCTGCATCTGCTTTCTCGATGGAGAATATATATACACACACAAACCCGCCATGAATATTTCCGCACTAGTCTTTGGGACATCAGTAACTGCCTGTTGGACCTGTAGACCACGACAAGGCTCCTTTAAGACCCTAGAACATATTTACGTATTTAAAGGAAAATTGGCATAAATTTAATGTATATTAAAGTGAATGATCATTTTGCAGCCACCACTAGGGGGAGCTCACTGCATACAGAGTTCTACAGCTCCTGTTGAAGTCCATAGTGAGTGAGCTCCCTCTAGTGGTGGCTGCAGACAGACATAATTTTAGCATTTTCTATGCACGGGATTTGGAGCTGTGTATCAGAAAAACTGAGCTTTGACAGTCATTGTTCAGAATCGTCCTTTGATTTAGGATAAGAGTGGGAATCAAGAGACAAGGAGAGGGAACATAATACCCAACAATGCTGTTTAATGACGCACGCTGCGATATAGCTGTAACTTATATTCAGCTCCCTGCAAACTTTACCTCCACATGCTCCCATTCAGCCTCGAGGCAGATCTATACTCCGCTTTCAAAACCAAAATAAGAAATGTGTTTTCATGAGGAAAGCTTAAGAATACTGCTGATATAATGCAGCAGCCGGGAACCCACAGTGTATTGTTGCAGATGCAAATCAATCTCTCGACTTGAATACCCCTTTAAATGGGGAAATTAAAGGGACTGTCCTGTTTGGACAACCTTTATTATTTCAATGGGTTCTCCGACTAGAAATCAGCTCTTATTTGAGAAGGAATCCAATGGGTTAATTTGCATTTCTGCAGCGAAATCCCACTAAAATCAATAGGAGCGCCGGTTTTAGAGCTGGGTCATCTAAAACCTCTATTATTTAAAGTTCCTAATAGGATATTTTACAAGGGATTGTCATGCATGGTTTATATTAAGTCGTAATATACTACAATTGTGCAAGAAAAACCTATAATTGCGCCATCATGCGGCTTTAACACAAAACTAACATCTTCCGGCTACAGTTACTAGGTAGATCCAGCCTAAAAATAAAAAAAAGCGTACAGAATTTGAGAGCTGAGGTGGCAAATTGTCACATTTTAAAGAATATGATAATTAATTGAAATTCTTAGAAAAGGGACTTTTCTAGAATTTTTAGCTTTGACAATGCGTTGCGCTAGTTGTATTGTGTTCCATTATAGAACTAGATCTGTCAGAGGACCAACAGGTCCCACAGTCCAAACAAACACATAGACAAGGAACAAAGTCACCAACTACAGTCTGGAAAGAGTTAGCACATGCCGGAAACAGTATAACCAGCACCTGAGTAATCCAGGAAGTCTATATAGGCCCAAGAAAAGTATTCTAATCAACCAGGCAAAGCTAAATGATGACCAATCCAGACTCAGACCAAAGTCCTTGCCTAGAAATGCCCAAATACACAGATAACAGAATCATTGATTGGCAGCAGTCCTGCTGATAATCATAACACCATATACATAAATGTATATATTAGTGTGATGTTGGATAAACTTCTCCTTTATACGTCGATTCCTCATACGATACGATGGCTGTATTCTATAGATCAGCAGGGAGGAGACATCCGTCAGTTCTGTCTGGTACTTACAGTTCCAGGATCAGCACCATTTCTGCTTTACAGGCAAAGACGTCGTGTAACCTCATGATATTGGGGTGTTCCAGCTGCTGCAGGATAAACACCTCTCTTTCTACTTGATCGCGGTCTAGCCCCAGTCGGCTTCCTTTGGACTTGCGGGTCTTGATGAACTTCCCAGCGAAGAAAGTCCCGGTGATTTTCTCTCTGCATTTCTTCACCTCTCCAAAGTGACCACTGAAAAACCAAGACGATAGTGACCAACAATGTACAGGCCATAAATATTTATATTCAGGGACAGTGTACTGCTGAGCCGGTGTATCTAAGCCGATCATGTGGTATACAGAGTGATACATATATGACTATATACAGAATAATACGTATAGGACTATGTGCAGTATGATATATATAGGACTATGTGCAGTATGATATATATATGACCATGTACAGTGTGATACATATAGGACTATGTACAGTGTGATACATATAGGACTATGTACAGTGTGATACATATAGGACTATGTACAGTGTGATACATATAGGACTATGTACAGTGTGATACATATAGGACTATGTACAGAGTGATACATATATGACTATATACAGAATAATACGTATAGGACTATGTACAGTATGATATATATAGGACTATGTGCAGTATGATATATATAGGACTATGTGCAGTATGATGCATATATGACCATGTACAGTATGATATATATAGGACTATGTACAGTATGATATATATAGGACTATGTGCAGTATGATATATATAGAACTATGTGCAGTATGATATATATAGGACTATGTGCAGTATGATACATATATGACCATGTACAGTGTGATATATATAGGACTATGTAAAGTATGATACATATAGGACTATGTACAGTATGATGCATATAGGACTATGTACAGTATGATGCATATAGGACTATGTACAGTATGATGCATATAGGACTATGTACAGTATGATGCATATAGGACTATGTACAGTATGATGCATATAGGACTATGTACAGTGTGATACATATAGGACTATGTACAGTGTGATGCATATAGGACTATGTACAGTATGATGCATATAGGACTATGTACAGTATGATACATATAGGACTATGTACAGTGTGATACATATAGGACTATGTACAGTGTGATACATATAGGACTATGTACAGTGTGATACATATAGGACTATGTACAGTGTGATACATATAGGACTATGTACAGTATGATACATATATGACTATGTACAGTGTGATACATATAAGACTATGTACAGTATGATGCATATAGGACTATGTACAGTATGATACATATATGACTATGTACAGTGTGATATATATATGACTATGTACAGTGTGATACATATAAGACTATGTACAGTATGATGCATATAGGACTATGTACAGTATGATACATATATGACTATGTACAGTGTGATATATATATGACTATGTACAGTGTGATACATATAAGACTATGTACAGTATGATGCATATAGGACTATGTACAGTATGATGCATATATGACTATGTACAGTATGATATATATAGGACTATGTACAGTGTGATACATATATGACTATGTACAGTGTGATACATATAAGACTATGTACAGTACAATACATACATACATACATATAATACAATATGTGACTATACAGTATCATCCATATAAAAGAACTCTAAACAATATGATGCATATATGACATAATGGCAATGTTCCCTATAGGTTATATAAGTGTACTTAGCACATAGATTAGGGCTTGTTTTATGAGGCAGACCAATTTCCTACAACAGGAAGGAGACAGGACATTTCAAGTGACTATATGATTAATGGGGCACATACAGGACAATAGGAAAAGATAAACGTTTCCTGTTTATAGGACATCATGCCGTCCCAGCTATGAGATACGCTCACTACTAATTATAAGGGTATGTTCACACGACAACGCAAAATACGTCTGAAATTACAGAGCTGTTTTCAGGCGTAAACAGCTCCTGAATTTCCAACGTTTTTGCATGTACTCGCATTTTTCGCGGCGTCTTTTACGGACGTAATTTGAGCTGGTCTTCATTGGAGTCAATGAAAAATGGCTCCAAAAACGTCCCAAGAAGTGTCCTGCACTTCTTTGACGCGGGCGTAATTTTACGCGCCGTCTTTTGACAGCGACGCGTAAAATTACACTTCGTCTGCACAGAACATCGTAAAACCCATTGCAAGCAATGGGCGGATGTTTGACGATGTATTGGAACCGTCTTTTCATGCGTAATTTGAGGCGTTAAACGCCTGAATTACATCTGAAAATAGGGCGTGTGAACATACCCTTAATGTTCTGCTCAGATGTCCAAATTCTTCTCAGCTGTCTACCAGCAGGCTGACCCTCAGGTGCTCAAATCTAACCAGAAAGTCTCCACAACAATTTTTCTCTTTTTCTCAGTAGAAAAAGGTTAAATAATTCCCATCTCAGACAAATTAATTTGCTCTGGGTCGGTTTGGTCCACCAGAGGATCCTTTAGCGGGCACCGAATCTAAGGATATGTTCACACGGCCTATTTTCAGCCGTTTTTCGGGGCGTAAACGTAGACTGGGCGTTTTTTTTACGCGGCTGTTTGTAAGAATGGCCCATAAAAAACAGCCTCGTAAAAAGAAGTGCATGTCACTTCTTGAGCCGTTTTTGGAGCAGTTTTTCATTCTGTCAATAGAAAAACAGCTGCAAAAACGGCCGTAAAAAACTATTATTATTTGAGCACTGTATGTTGGTATTATTTGGGCACTGTGTGGTGGTATTTGAGCACTCTATGGTGGTATTATTTGAGCACTGCATGGTGGTATTATTTGGGAACTGTATAGCGGCATTATGTGAGCACTGTATGGTGGTATTATTTGAGCACTGTATGGTGGTATTATTTGAGCACTGTATGGTGGTATTATATGTGCACTGTATGTTGGTATTATTTGAGCACTGTATGGTGGTGTTATTTGAGCACTGTATGGTGGTATTACTTGAGCACTGTATAGTGGTATTATTTGAGCACTGTATGTTGGTATTATTTGAGCACTGTATAGCACCATTATTTGAGCACTGTATGGTGATATTATTTGAGCACTGTATGGCGGTATTATTTGAGCACTGTATGGCGGTATTATTTGAGCACTGTATGTTGGTATTATTTGAGCACTGAATGGCGGTATTATTTGGGCACTGTGTGGTGGTATTATTTGAGCACTGTATGGCGGTATTATTTGGGCACTGTGTGGTGGTATTATTTGAGCACTGTATGGTTGTATTATATGAGCACTGTATGGTGGTATTATTTGAGCACTGTATTGTGGTATCATTTGAGCCTTGTATGGTGGTATTATTTGAGCACTGTATGGTGGTATTATTTGAGCACTGTATGTGGTATTATTTGAGCACTGCATGGTGGTATTATTTGGGAACTGTATGGTGGTATTATTGGAGCACTGTATGGTGGTATTATATGTGCACTGTATGGGGTATTATTTGAGCACTGTATGGTTGTATTATTTGAGCACTGTATGGCGGTATTATTTGAGCACTGTATGGCGGTATTATTTGAGCATTGTATGGTGGTATTATTTGAGCACTGTATGTTGGTATTATTTGAGCACTGTATGTGGTATTATTTGAGCACTGTATGGTATTATTTGAGCACTGTATGGTATTATTTGAGCACTGTATGGTGGTAATACTTGAGCACTGTATGGAGGTATATGAGCACTGTATAGTGGTATTATTTGAGCAGTGTATGGTCAATTTTATATCACTATTTGTGACTGTCCCTACTATTACTGATAATTTATGATAGTCCCTGTTGTAGTCACTGACACTTTAGAAGATATTCTCTTTCATCAACTTATAATTACCAAAACGATCTTGGATTTTTTTTTTCCCCTGAGCTACATTGTATAATAATAAGGAAAATCATGGCTATTAACTAGACCGCCATGTTTCCAGTCACTGCCTGTTTTCTACGTTTCTTTTTGTAGTGTGAGTTACGCGTTTCTGGGTTGTTGTTTTTTCCTTTTGCGCTCAGAGTTTAGTTTGAGTAACTGAATTATTTAGCAGTTTATACATAATTTAGAGATTGTAGCGCGTACCAAAGGTAATAAATGAAAGGCCTCAAGAGATTGAAGTGATATAACCCGAAGTAGTGCGTGATTCCTTTGTTTGAAGGGCATCAAACTAATATAACCTATAACTCAACTTACACTATAGGGTGAATCATACAGATAAGTGAAGTCTCTATGATCTCACCAAGGATGGACAAGTGGCCATATTTGCGCAGATCCCTACTGTGCAGATCCCTACTGTACGGTTTAATACATCATGGATGTCCAATGCAACCGTCCACTTTGCCAAACCTGTTAACTGCAACAAGAACCTCATGGGGACCAATGGTTTTCTCACTCATGGTAATACTATATGGACAGTTAACCCATTGACCGCTGCTAGGGAGGTTTGCAGCCTTACAGGTGCATATATGATCCACCTGTAAGGCCAAATTCTCACCAACGAGTTACACCCGTACGGGTCCCATTTTCACGGATCCCCATAGACTTGAGTCTATGGAGTGATGCGTGAAAACGAAAGAAAGTAGGACATGTTCTAACCCTCCACGGACCATTCACACGTTCCATTGAAACAAAGGCCGTGTGAACGCCCCCATTGAAATACATGCGTCTGTGCGACGGCCGTTATTTTAACGGAATGTATACTACGTTCATGTGAATCTGGCCTAAGTGTTTAGTAGGTTATTTACTTACGTATATTAATATACTACTGGTGACTCCTGCAGCACAATGGGATGTGTAGTAACCAAGTGTGACTACTGCGGACATCCCGAACTAATGGACAGGTACTCCCATCATTGCAATAACATCAGCATGTAGACCTAAACTAAAAATATACAAAACGAAGTAGAACATCCTTTACCTGCCCAACTTCTCCAGAAGTTCATAGAGGTCCTCCACGTTCTCATGCTTAAACGAGGTCATGTTTGGATTGAAAACTTCGTCTTCGAGGTTTACTGCTTCCTCA
Organism: Rhinoderma darwinii; assembly: GCF_050947455.1. Taxonomy (NCBI): domain Eukaryota; kingdom Metazoa; phylum Chordata; class Amphibia; order Anura; family Rhinodermatidae; genus Rhinoderma; species Rhinoderma darwinii. The sequence goes on along the minus strand of NC_134698.1, from coordinate 6,521,271 downwards.
TGGTCTCCAGAAGACCGTACTTCTCCGGCAGGGGTCTTGGAGAAAGACGAGATAGGATTAGCTACAAACAATAACTGTGGTACGTTATTATGAGGGAAGATTTAGGGTCCTCACGATGTCTCGGTTAGGTCATTGGCCTTGAGGCAATTCAAGCTCTTAACCATTGACCAAAACGTGTGATCTATTCGGAGATCCTCATACTGTACAGGACGTGGGGATATCTTGAGGAATTTCAGGCTGATTCTGAGCCAACTACTAAGAACATCACATCACTTGTTTTAACTCTTGCTTAGATCTAGTCCTCCTCAGCCTCTGGATCTTGTTTCCGAACTTGGAACATCTTGACATTTTTGATTGGACCACATTGATATCACTGGCCTCTAATACATATATAGATAGTATATTGTCATGGTGGGGGTCTGAAGAGGGCCGGTTTTATAAAAAAAGTGAATTACAGCTACTTCCCGTACCCACGCGTCCTATTTTTAGACAGTTTTTCAAAACCTCTATTGGTCAAGGGAAATGAAAGGGTGGATTGTAAACTCCTGGGTGGTCCAGAGCAGCCAAGGAATCAAAGGTAATTTCAGGTTGCTGCTGAAAGTCTCTTCCTCAGGATGCCCCCTTGGAAATGGGCAATTGCCCAGTTTGCCATGCCCAAAAACCAGCCCTGAGCCTAGCCCTTCTTTAAATGCCGATTCCAGTTACTTTAATGGCACAAACCAAAACCAGGAGAACAGGGGCCTATTTTAACGTCCATGGGAATCCGGCTTAAACAAGACTGTGGAAAACCCAGGCCGATGGCTACACCTCCCAGAATAGGAGGGAAGTGTGAACCGGTATCAGATGGGACTCGATTTCTTTTTGGGCCAGGAGGCCCCCAGTCTTCCATATGTGCATCCCTGATTACCCACAATTAAATATAATAATTAAAAATTACAGACTTGGAATGAGACGTTAATTATTACTTTTCATGATGGGAATCGGTCACATGGCAGTCGGAGAAATATTTAATAAGAACACTCACTGGGCTCGGTTTTTATTGCCATATGGAGCAGCAGCAATTGGGATATAATATTGTCTGCTTCATAAGATTATACAATGGCAAGTAATAACACGCAGAAAACTGTGCCATGTCCTATAGCGCTAACAATTCATGTGGCACATACTGGACTGAAAGGGCATTTTCAAAAAATTTCCCAAAAATTTCCCAAAAATTTCCAATTATGGTCAATAGCTCAAAATTTAGCATGAAATTGACATCATCCCTCTTATAAATAATTTGGTTGTTTACATCCATACGCTGCATTTGTTACTCCCCCCCCCCTCCATAAAAGTATTTCGAGGACCTCATCAAGTTTGTGTATCCACCCATATAAAAAATATATATATGTATATATTATACACACCCACATACTAAATGTAACACAATTACAATAGAGATCTATACATGTCCAGGGTAGCCATACAACCAGAATGTAGACATCCATGCTTTACACTGCAGGCTACATATAAAGAACTGGAATATTATGTAAAATAGAAGTAAGGTTTCAAGCAAATGACTAAAAAAAGTTAAGAATCCTTATAAGTAAACTTTGCACAGCTGCATATGAAATTTTCAAGACATATAAAACCCACACAATAGACGTAATTGTACAAACTTGCTCCGACAACTGGGAAGTAAACGTCATAAAACATATCTGGCAGCTAAACAATTAAATAGATAGCACTGGTTGTCACGGGCTCTGTTCACATCTGCGTCCTGGATTCCGTTAAATACCAGGATGCAGTGCCGGATTAGTCGCCGTCTATCCCATTGACTTCTAAAGGGGTCCGTAGGGTCCATCAGGAGCCTTCAACACAGATGTGAACATAGTCGTTTTTTCGGTGCACATGACCCCCATTATTTTAGTTCTCAGCAACACAGGGGATAATTTCGGCCCTTTCATCCCTCCATGTGGGATCCATAACTCAGAAATCAAAGAAATATACAGAATATGATATAACGAGGATAATCTGCAGCATGCATACGGCAAATCATGGCGTGATCGATCGGATGAAACACAAGCCAATAATGTGGAGAAGCAAAACATAAAATAAAGCCATGCAGAAACCATCAATAACGGCCCATATAGGAAAATAACAGCCTTACTGATCTGGTACCAAATTGAGTTACATGATGTTTTATCCCCATTCATGCCAAAACCTAAACCCAAAATCCTATTATCATACAGCAATTTATGTTCGGTCACATGACTGACAACGGGGTGGAGCTAAACTGCTGTCTGTTTCTAAGGGCAACTGGCAATTTTTTTGAATGGTGCCCGGTGTGTGGAGAAAACAACTCAAAATTGGTACAAAAACAGTAAAGCAAAGTATTTATAGAATTAGAATTAAATGGCGAAATTTTGTTGAAGGTGGATGTACACTTTAATAGAAAATTCGAAGAAGTACGGACAATATTGTACGCTTATTGCTAAGATACCAATCTGTCTTCTATTGAGAAGTTCGAGTGCATCTGCAGTGTTTTGGTCTATGAACATTTTGGATTTTTTTGCTACCTGATGCCAGACTGTAAGACTGTACTAAGATGGATAAGAGTCCTACAGAGGCGAACTTAAGGCTGCGGGGCAAAATTGATAACAAGGCCTCAACCTACCATGTATCATTTATAATACTGGTATCTTCTTTTGCGGCTGAGGGGCTTTTGGGCCCCCCCAGGATCCAGGGCCCGTGTGCAACTGCTACCTCTGCACCCCCTATAGCTACACCCTTGAGTACGTAACAAGGGGCTTTAATTAGTTGGAGAAACTGCTACTACAAGTTCTCCATAACACCCCCCAATGCACTGCCAATGGCCAATAAAGCCAAGGAAGGGGCAAATGAGGTTCAGAGGGTGAACAGGTTAGGTCAATCTCCCATTTACTTATCCAGGTTAAGTTCAATCTTATAAGATTTGCCATTGGTGCAGAATTTGTGCTACCCTGGCCTCTTCCTTCGGGGAAGAGATATGGTGCGACAAAACAGTACTGGGATTCACATGTCATGGACCCCTGTGAACGTTGACCATAGAGATTAAATTTCTAACATCTATGAGCCTGGCAAACAGTCCCACTGTCAGGGGAAGCAAAACCTCTGATTCTGACTTTCAGGTGAGCTTTGTGGTGGGCTTGTGCTTCTACAAAACAGCCAACATGAACAGGACGAGCTGCAGGAAGGAGGGACACAGCAACAGCCTGAACAAATAATGAAGGAGGTGGACTTAGACTCTTTAACCAGTGCCGATAAACTGGGGTCATAGTATGGCTGAACTCCAGCTCCAATAAATCCAAAAAGATCAGGAGGCCCAGGCTGCAACCACCCGTTCCCCACCCATCTCGTCTCAATTTTTTGGCATCCAAAAACAGGAGGCTGAAGCTTGCGCCCCAATATCTCTTAAGGTTGCCATCCCAGTCCCTACACAATAGACTGTCACTTTGTGTATTTGTCTTAAGAGTCGGTCTCAATGAGTAAATCAGTTTCCTGCTGACGGTTTGATACTCTGCCTTATCAGTAATCCTGTGTGAGGGATGACGTGGGTGCAGCAGAGAAGTTCATAAAGTCAATAGCAGTAAATACAGTTCTGTGGGTGGAAATCTGAAACTGCGGCTCAAGGAAAAATGAATTTATTTTTCTCTGGGTTTTATCAAAGGAATGCAGCACAACAGGACAGGCATCAAACAGCCTTGGGGACAATGAATTGTAGAGCTTGGGGGCCTAGGATTGACCTACTAATGCTTTATAAGTGGAGGAACCACAAGGAACCCCATGAGGAGCAAAAAAATTACCTCAGAGTTGGTGTAAGCCTAACATAGCAGTCAGCCCAAGAACATATTTGCCAACCCTCCTGAATTGACTAGGGGTCTCCCAGAAAAAGGGGATACCTCCTGGATTCCAGGCCAGGCAGAGGGCACTCTGGATGGCACGTTTAATAGGGGGAACAATAAAATGTATGCCCATGGTTGCCTTCAGATACCATCAAACGTCCGCCCTCAAGGTGATTCTCCGATCGTCTGATTGTGTCTTCCAATTGTGGCCTACAACTGGCACCGGACTCTGTGTTTATCACCACTGATGACATCATCAGGCAGCGGTCATATAGTCTCAGTCCTCAGGGACACTTCTAATCAGTTTGTAGGATATTATAGATAAAAAATTTATTATATGACAATGCAGGAAGCAGATCATGTGGCAATCAACGATAGCAAGCACAAAAAGAATGTGATTAGAGGAGAGGGAAACCAATTTAATGCCCATTGGGAGAAATATGCTCCCCACCAGTTAACAAAGCAGAGCCATCGTTAGCGGTTCCCAGCCATTGATTATGGTCAGCAGTGCCCAGCCACCTTTAGTATCATGTGCTTTGCTCCCTAAGGAACAGTCTCACCTTTGGCCCACCTGAAGGGCCCCTTTCCCCCATACTGGCAAGATCTGGTACCCTGCCAATCTGTGCCAACGGCTGAAAATACAAAACATTAATAGTTAGCCTGAAATTGCAGGACCCGCTTACCCTGCCGTCCTCGTAATATTGACGGTTATACAAAAAAAACACTATAGTCAAAAATGTAGGCAGAAATTCCCCGAATTTTTGGCTTTTAAAGATTATGTACAGTCAATCATTATATAGTTTTGACAAACTACATGGCAGATAAGGTCAACTAGAAGATAAAATAGAAATTACAGACCTAAAAAGTCTCTTAACTATTCATATTGTGATGAGGCAATGTTCTCGTACTTATATTCTTGTATATAGGGGGCAGTATTATAGTAGTTATATTCTTGTATATAGGAGCAGTATTATAGTGGTTATATTCTTGTATATAGGGGGCAGTATTATAGTAGTTATATTCTTGTATATAGGGGCAGTATTATAGTAGTTATATTCTTGTATATAGGAGGCAGTATTATAGTAGTTATATTCTTGTATATAGGGAGCAGTATTATAATAGTTATATTCTTGTATATAGGGGCAGTATTATAGTAGTTATATTCTTGTATATAGGAGCAGTATTATAGTAGTTATATTCTTGTATATAGGGGCAGTATTATAGTAGTTATATTCCTGTATATAGGGAGCAGTATTATAATAGTTATATTCTTGTATATAGGGGCAGTATTATAGTAGTTATATTCTTGTATATAGGAGGCAGTATTATAGTAGTTATATTCTTGTATATAGGGAGCAGTATTATAATAGTTATATTCTTGTATATAGGGGCAGTATTATAGTAGTTATATTCTTGTATATAGGAGCAGTATTATAGTAGTTATATTCTTGTATATAGGGGCAGTATTATAGTAGTTATATTCTTGTATATAGGAGCAGTATTATAGTGGTTATATTCTTGTATATAGGGGGCAGTATTATAGTAGTTATATTCTTGTATATAGGGGCAGTATTATAGTAGTTATATTCTTGTATATAGGAGGCAGTATTATAGTAGTTATATTCTTGTATATAGGGAGCAGTATTATAATAGTTATATTCTTGTATATAGGGGCAGTATTATAGTAGTTATATTCTTGTATATAGGAGCAGTATTATAGTAGTTATATTCTTGTATATAGGGGCAGTATTATAGTAGTTACATTCTTGTATATAGGAGCAGTATTATAGTAGTTATATTCTTGTATATAGGGGGCAGTATTATAGTAGTTATATTCTTATATATAGGGGCAGTATTATAGTAGTTATATTCTTGTATATAGGGGAAGTATTATAGTCGTTATATTCTTGTATAGGGAGCAGTATTATAGTAGTTATATTCTTGTATATAGGGAGCAGTATTATAGTAGTTATATTCTTGTATATAGGGAGCAGTATTATAGTAGTTATATTCTTGTATATAGGGGCAGTATTATAGTAGTTATATTCTTGTATATAGGGGCAGTATTATAGTAGTTATATTCTTGTATATAGGAGCAGTATTATAGTAGTGATATTCTTGTATATAGGAGAAGTATTATAGTAGTTATATTCCTGTATATAGGAGCAGTATTCCAGTAGTTATATTCTTGAATATAGGGGCAATATTATAGTAGTTATATTCTTGTATATAGGGGGCAGTATTATAGTAGTTATGTTCTTGTATATAGGGGGCAGTATTATAGTAGTTATATTCTTGTATGTAGGAGCAGTATTATAGTAGTTATATTCTTGTATATAGGGGGCAGTATTATAGTAGTTATATTCTTGTATATAGGGGGCAGTATTATAGTAGTTATATTCTTGTATATAGGGGGCAGTATTATAGTAGTTATATTCTTGTATGTAGGGGGCAGTATTATAGTAGTTATATTCTTGTATGTAGGAGTAGTATTATAGTAGTTATATTCTTGTATATAGGAGCAGTATTATAGTAGTTATATTATTGCATATAGGGGCAGTAATTTAGTAGTTATATTCTTGTATATAGGGGCAGTGTTATAGTAGTTATATTCTTGTATATAGGGGCAGTATTATAGTAGTTATATATTATTGTATATAGGAGCAGTATTATAGTAGTTATATTCTTGTACACAGGGAGCAGTATTATAGTAGTTATATTCTTGTATATAGGGGGCAGTATTATAGAAGTTATATTCGTGTACATAGGGGGCAGTATTATAGTAGTTATATTCTTGTATATAGGGAGCAGTATTATAGTAGTTATATTCTTGTATATAGGGGGCAGTATTATAGTAGTTATATTCTTGTATATAGGGGGCAGTATTATAGTAGTTATGTTCTTGTATATAGGGGGCAGTATTATAGTAGTTATATTCTTGTATGTAGGAGCAGTATTATAGTAGTTATATTCTTGTATGTAGGAGCAGCATTATAGTAGTTATATTCTTGTATATAGGGGCAGTATTATAGTAGTTATATTCTTGTATATAGGGGCAGTAATATAGTAGTTATATTCTTGTATATAGGGGGCAGTATTATAGTAGTTATATTCTTGTATGTAGGAGTAGTATTATAGTAGTTATATTCTTGTATATAGGAGCAGTATTATAGTAGTTATATTCTTGTATATAGGGGCAGTAATTTAGTAGTTATATTCTTGTATATAGGGGCAGTGTTATAGTAGTTATATTCTTGTATATAGGGGCAGTATTATAGTAGTTATATATTATTGTATATAGGAGCAGTATTATAGTAGTTATATTCTTGTATGTAGGAGCAGTATTATAGTAGTTATATTCTTGTATATAGGAGGCAGTATTATAGTAGTTATATTCTTGTATATAGGGAGCAGTATTATAATAGTTATATTCTTGTATATAGGGGCAGTATTATAGTAGTTATATTCTTGTATATAGGAGCAGTATTATAGTAGTTATATTCTTGTATATAGGGGCAGTATTATAGTAGTTATATTCTTGTATATAGGAGCAGTATTATAGTGGTTATATTCTTGTATATAGGGGGCAGTATTATAGTAGTTATATTCTTGTATATAGGGGCAGTATTATAGTAGTTATATTCTTGTATATAGGAGGCAGTATTATAGTAGTTATATTCTTGTATATAGGGAGCAGTATTATAATAGTTATATTCTTGTATATAGGGGCAGTATTATAGTAGTTATATTCTTGTATATAGGAGCAGTATTATAGTAGTTATATTCTTGTATATAGGGGCAGTATTATAGTAGTTACATTCTTGTATATAGGAGCAGTATTATAGTAGTTATATTCTTGTATATAGGGGGCAGTATTATAGTAGTTATATTCTTATATATAGGGGCAGTATTATAGTAGTTATATTCTTGTATATAGGGGAAGTATTATAGTCGTTATATTCTTGTATAGGGAGCAGTATTATAGTAGTTATATTCTTGTATATAGGGAGCAGTATTATAGTAGTTATATTCTTGTATATAGGGAGCAGTATTATAGTAGTTATATTCTTGTATATAGGGGCAGTATTATAGTAGTTATATTCTTGTATATAGGGGCAGTATTATAGTAGTTATATTCTTGTATATAGGAGCAGTATTATAGTAGTGATATTCTTGTATATAGGAGAAGTATTATAGTAGTTATATTCCTGTATATAGGAGCAGTATTCCAGTAGTTATATTCTTGAATATAGGGGCAATATTATAGTAGTTATATTCTTGTATATAGGGGGCAGTATTATAGTAGTTATGTTCTTGTATATAGGGGGCAGTATTATAGTAGTTATATTCTTGTATGTAGGAGCAGTATTATAGTAGTTATATTCTTGTATATAGGGGGCAGTATTATAGTAGTTATATTCTTGTATATAGGGGGCAGTATTATAGTAGTTATATTCTTGTATATAGGGGGCAGTATTATAGTAGTTATATTCTTGTATGTAGGGGGCAGTATTATAGTAGTTATATTCTTGTATGTAGGAGTAGTATTATAGTAGTTATATTCTTGTATATAGGAGCAGTATTATAGTAGTTATATTATTGCATATAGGGGCAGTAATTTAGTAGTTATATTCTTGTATATAGGGGCAGTGTTATAGTAGTTATATTCTTGTATATAGGGGCAGTATTATAGTAGTTATATATTATTGTATATAGGAGCAGTATTATAGTAGTTATATTCTTGTACACAGGGAGCAGTATTATAGTAGTTATATTCTTGTATATAGGGGGCAGTATTATAGAAGTTATATTCGTGTACATAGGGGGCAGTATTATAGTAGTTATATTCTTGTATATAGGGAGCAGTATTATAGTAGTTATATTCTTGTATATAGGGGGCAGTATTATAGTAGTTATATTCTTGTATATAGGGGGCAGTATTATAGTAGTTATGTTCTTGTATATAGGGGGCAGTATTATAGTAGTTATATTCTTGTATGTAGGAGCAGTATTATAGTAGTTATATTCTTGTATGTAGGAGCAGCATTATAGTAGTTATATTCTTGTATATAGGGGCAGTATTATAGTAGTTATATTCTTGTATATAGGGGCAGTAATATAGTAGTTATATTCTTGTATATAGGGGGCAGTATTATAGTAGTTATATTCTTGTATGTAGGAGTAGTATTATAGTAGTTATATTCTTGTATATAGGAGCAGTATTATAGTAGTTATATTCTTGTATATAGGGGCAGTAATTTAGTAGTTATATTCTTGTATATAGGGGCAGTGTTATAGTAGTTATATTCTTGTATATAGGGGCAGTATTATAGTAGTTATATATTATTGTATATAGGAGCAGTATTATAGTAGTTATATTCTTGTATGTAGGAGCAGTATTATAGTAGTTATATTCTTGTATATAGGAGGCAGTATTATAGTAGTTATATTCTTGTATATAGGGAGCAGTATTATAATAGTTATATTCTTGTATATAGGGGCAGTATTATAGTAGTTATATTCTTGTATATAGGAGCAGTATTATAGTAGTTATATTCTTGTATATAGGGGCAGTATTATAGTAGTTATATTCTTGTATATAGGAGCAGTATTATAGTGGTTATATTCTTGTATATAGGGGGCAGTATTATAGTAGTTATATTCTTGTATATAGGGGCAGTATTATAGTAGTTATATTCTTGTATATAGGAGGCAGTATTATAGTAGTTATATTCTTGTATATAGGGAGCAGTATTATAATAGTTATATTCTTGTATATAGGGGCAGTATTATAGTAGTTATATTCTTGTATATAGGAGCAGTATTATAGTAGTTATATTCTTGTATATAGGGGCAGTATTATAGTAGTTACATTCTTGTATATAGGAGCAGTATTATAGTAGTTATATTCTTGTATATAGGGGGCAGTATTATAGTAGTTATATTCTTATATATAGGGGCAGTATTATAGTAGTTATATTCTTGTATATAGGGGAAGTATTATAGTCGTTATATTCTTGTATAGGGAGCAGTATTATAGTAGTTATATTCTTGTATATAGGGAGCAGTATTATAGTAGTTATATTCTTGTATATAGGGAGCAGTATTATAGTAGTTATATTCTTGTATATAGGGGCAGTATTATAGTAGTTATATTCTTGTATATAGGGGCAGTATTATAGTAGTTATATTCTTGTATATAGGAGCAGTATTATAGTAGTGATATTCTTGTATATAGGAGAAGTATTATAGTAGTTATATTCCTGTATATAGGAGCAGTATTCCAGTAGTTATATTCTTGAATATAGGGGCAATATTATAGTAGTTATATTCTTGTATATAGGGGGCAGTATTATAGTAGTTATGTTCTTGTATATAGGGGGCAGTATTATAGTAGTTATATTCTTGTATGTAGGAGCAGTATTATAGTAGTTATATTCTTGTATATAGGGGGCAGTATTATAGTAGTTATATTCTTGTATATAGGGGGCAGTATTATAGTAGTTATATTCTTGTATATAGGGGGCAGTATTATAGTAGTTATATTCTTGTATGTAGGGGGCAGTATTATAGTAGTTATATTCTTGTATGTAGGAGTAGTATTATAGTAGTTATATTCTTGTATATAGGAGCAGTATTATAGTAGTTATATTATTGCATATAGGGGCAGTAATTTAGTAGTTATATTCTTGTATATAGGGGCAGTGTTATAGTAGTTATATTCTTGTATATAGGGGCAGTATTATAGTAGTTATATATTATTGTATATAGGAGCAGTATTATAGTAGTTATATTCTTGTACACAGGGAGCAGTATTATAGTAGTTATATTCTTGTATATAGGGGGCAGTATTATAGAAGTTATATTCGTGTACATAGGGGGCAGTATTATAGTAGTTATATTCTTGTATATAGGGAGCAGTATTATAGTAGTTATATTCTTGTATATAGGGGGCAGTATTATAGTAGTTATATTCTTGTATATAGGGGGCAGTATTATAGTAGTTATGTTCTTGTATATAGGGGGCAGTATTATAGTAGTTATATTCTTGTATGTAGGAGCAGTATTATAGTAGTTATATTCTTGTATGTAGGAGCAGCATTATAGTAGTTATATTCTTGTATATAGGGGCAGTATTATAGTAGTTATATTCTTGTATATAGGGGCAGTAATATAGTAGTTATATTCTTGTATATAGGGGGCAGTATTATAGTAGTTATATTCTTGTATGTAGGAGTAGTATTATAGTAGTTATATTCTTGTATATAGGAGCAGTATTATAGTAGTTATATTCTTGTATATAGGGGCAGTAATTTAGTAGTTATATTCTTGTATATAGGGGCAGTGTTATAGTAGTTATATTCTTGTATATAGGGGCAGTATTATAGTAGTTATATATTATTGTATATAGGAGCAGTATTATAGTAGTTATATTCTTGTATGTAGGAGCAGTATTATAGTAGTTATATTCTTGTATATAGGAGCAGTATTCCAGTAGTTATATTCTTGAATATAGGGGCAGTATTATAGTAGTTATATTCTTGTATATAGGGGGCAGTATTATAGTAGTTATATTCTTGTATGTAGGGGGCAGTATTATAGTAGTTATGTTCTTGTATATAGGGGGCAGTATTATAGTAGTTATATTCTTGTATGTAGGAGCAGTATTATAGTAGTTATATTCTTGTATATAGGGGGCAGTATTATAGTAGTTATATTCTTATATATAGGGGGCAGTATTATAGTAGTTATATTCTTGCATGTAGGAGTAGTATTATAGTAGTTATATTCTTGTATATAGGAGCAGTATTATAGTAGTTATATTCTTGTATATAGGGGCAGTAATTTAGTAGTTATATTCTTGTATATAGGGGCAGTGTTATAGTAGTTATATTCTTGTATATAGGGGCAGTATTATAGTAGTTATATATTATTGTATATAGGAGCAGTATTATAGTAGTTATGTTCTTGTACATAGGGAGCAGTATTATAGTAGTTATATTCTTGTACATAGGGGGCAGTATTATAGTAGTTATATTCTTGTATATAGGGGGCAGTATTATAGTAGTTATATTCTTGTACATAGGGGGAGGTATTATAGTAGTTATATTCTTGTATATAGGGGCAGTATTATAGTAGTTATATTCTTGTATATAGGGGGCAGTATTATAGTAGTTATATTCTTGTATATAGGGGGCAGTATTATAGTAGTTATATTCTTGTATATAGGGGGCAGTATTATAGTAGTTATATTCTTGTATATAGGAGCAGTATTATAGTAGTTATATTCTTGTATGTAGGAGCAGTATTATAGTAGTTATATTGTTGTATATAGGAGTAGTATTATAGTAGTTATATTCTTGTATATAGGGGCAGTAATTTACTAGTTATATTCTTGTATATAGGGGCAGTGTTATAGTAGTTATATTCTTGTATATAGGGGCAGTATTATAGTAGTTATATATTATTGTATATAGGAGCAGTATTATAGTAGTTATATTCTTATATATGGGCAGTATTATAGTAGTTATATTCTTGTATATAGGGGGCAGTATTATAGTAGTTATATTCTTGTATATAGGAGCAGTATTATAGTAGTTATATTCTTGTATATAGGAGCAGTATTATAGTAGTTATATTCTTGTATATAGGGGGCAGCATTATAGTAGTTATATTCTTGTACATAGGGAGCAGTATTATAGTAGTTATATTCTTGTATATAGGGGGCAGTATTATAGTAGTTATATTCTTGTACATAGGGGGCAGTATTATAGTAGTTATATTCTTGTATATAGGGGCAGTATTATAGTAGTTATATTCTTGTATGTAGGAGTAGTATTATAGTAGTTATATTCTTGTGTATAGGAGCAGTATTATAGTAGTTATATTCTTGTATATAGGGGCAGTAATTTAGTAGTTATTTTCTTTTATATAGGGGCAGTGTTATAGTAGTTATATTCTTGTATATAGGGGCAGTATTATAGTAGTTATATATTATTGTATATAGGAGCAGTATTATAGTAGTTATATTCTTGTACATATGGAGCAGTATTATAGTAGTTATATTCTTGTACATAGGGGGCAGTATTATAGTAGTTATATTCTTGTATATAGGAGCAGTATTATAGTAGTTATATTCTTGTATATATGGGGCAGTATTATAGTAGTTATATTCTTGTACATAGGGGGCAGTATTATAGTAGTTATATTCTTGTGTATAGGAGCAGTATTATAGTAGTTATATTCTTGTATATATGGGGCAGTATTATAGTAGTTATATTCTTGTATATATGGGGCAGTATTATAGTAGTTATATTCTTGTATATAGGGGGCAGTATTATAGTAGTTATATTCTTGTATATGGGGGCAGTATTATAGTAGTTATATTCTTGTATATAGGGGACAGTATTATAGTAGTCATATTCTTGTCCATAAGAGACAGTATATTGGTAGTATTATTAACAATGGCTGAATGATCTTGAAATGTGACAACCGTTTTGTGAGCCATAAATCTGTTCAGAGCACCTCCCTTCCCCATTCCTCTTGGTAGTGGCATTACTACCGCTGTAGCAGCCGTATTGGCTGCTACGGGGCCCTCATCATGAGGGGACCCATGCCGCCCGCCTGCGTGGCCCCCCCTAGGGGCGGAGGCTCCGCTAGCAGCCGCTATTGCTGCTACAGCGCGACGCCACTGAAGGGGTTGTTCCTACAAAAGACATGCATCCCCTATCCGCAGGATAGGGGATACATGTGGGATCGCTGGGACGTCCAGCGATAAGGAGAATGGGGTACCGAAAGTCCCCCCGAAGTTCTCCATGACAAACCTCAGACTTCCAGGGTCTGTCGGCAGCTCCATAGAAATGAATTGTGCACCGGTCGCGCTTGTGCGCATTCGTGTCCAGCGCTCCTTTCATTTTTATTGAACTGCGCAGACCTCGGAAGTTGGAGGTTTCTCATGGAGAACTTCGGGGGACTTTCGGTCCCCCGTTCTCCTTATCGCTGCCAGCGATCACACATGTATGTATGGCGTTATCTACTGGGGGAGGGCTGTATGGCGTTATCTACAGGGGGACTCTATGGTGCTATCTATAGGGGGCGCTGTGTGGCGTTATCTACAGGGGGAGGGCTGTATGGCGTTATCTACAGGGGGGCTGTATGGTGTTATCTACAGGGGGCTGTATGGCGTTATCTACAGGGGGGTTCTGTATGGCGTTATCTACAGGGGGGGCTGTATGGCGTTATCTACAGGGGGGGCTGTATGGCGTTATCTACAGGGGGCTGTATGGCGTTATCTACAGGGGGGCTGTATGGCGTTATCTACAGGGGGGCTGTATGGCGTTATCTACAGGGGGGGCTGTATGGCGTTATCTACAGGGGGCCTGTATGGCGTTATCTACAGGGGGCCTGTATGGCTTTATCTACAGGGGGCCTGTATGGCGTTATCTACACGGGGCCTGTATGGCGTTATCTACAGGGGGGTTCTGTATGGCGTTATCTACAGGGGGGGTTCTGTATGGCGTTATCTACAGGGGGGCTGTATGGCGTTATCTACAGATGGGGCTATATGGCGTTATCTACAGATGGGGCTGTAGGGCGTTATCTACAGGGGGGCTGTATGGCGCTATCTATAGGGGGCGCTGTGTGGCCGAATCTTTAGGGAGGCACTATCTACAAGGGGGGGGGGGTTGTGTGATACCCAGGGGAGGGGCACCAGTTAAAAGTCTGCTATGGGGCCCAGTCTTTCCCAGTTACGCCCCTGTCTCTTGGCAGCTAATACAATGTAAAATCTGAGGTTTGATGAAAATGACCTTTTAATGTCTTCAGCCCATTTTTGCGCCATTCATTTACAGATGAATAATGTCTGGTATTCCTCTTTTGTGTCAGTGTATTTACTGTGTGACTGTAGACAGAGACATCAGGTTCCTGCTAAAGAACTTTATATAATACGAACTAAACCAAAAACCCTGCAATTTCTCGATGATAAATGGATGACAAGTATAATTATTACAGAAATGGTAGATGTGGCCCCAAGCGATTTCATTAAAGGTTTTATGTTGTACTGAGAAGATCATAAAACTTGAAAAACGCGGGTACACAGGACCCGGTGTGATCTCCCAGCACCAAGCGCTTCATTTAGGAGACATCTCGGAGCTTCAAAGAGAATATGTCACAATAGAAAACTCTAATACTGTACATAGCCGGGCGCCTATCCTTCAGTACTAGAACACGAGAGCGCCCTGTATAGCTGAAATGAGGTGGTAAGTCTCCTATAGATGCAGGCAGTTAGTTTTCGGCACAGTTGGGGACTAGACGTTCCAGTGTCACATTAGCAGCAAAACATCTCTGTCTGTATTTCATGTTATTGGAGAGATCTTCAGATTCTGTAATAAACGGATTGCTTGCCTGAGCTTCACAAAGTCCTTACGTTCAGTATCAATTAAAAAATATGAACAGTAAGATTCCAATAATCCGGCATTAATGGAATCTGCTTAGGTAATGTAGTAGTGGCATGCAGTTTGCGCACGGGCAAGAAGTGAGTATGAGTCTGGCTTTCAAACAATTGGCATAATACCACCATTGAGTACTGGAATAAAAGCGCCATATAATGCTGAAATAATACCACCATACAGTGCATATAGAATACCATCGTATAGTGCATACACAATACAAACAATCAATATGCACTGTGGATTAAGACCATCACCATACAGTGCACATATAATACCACCATGTACCACATACATAGTACAACCATTATTATCAACTGTGCTAAAATAATACCAGCATACAGTGCACATATACCACCATACAGTGCTTAAATAATGCCACCATACGGTGCTGAAATAATAGCAACATACAGTGCTCAAATAATAGCAAGATACACTGCTCAAATAATACCACCATACAGTGCTCAAATATTAATACCACCATACAGTGCTCAAATAATACCACCATACAGTGCTCAATACCACCATACAGTGCTCAATACCACCATACAGTGCTCAATACCACCATACAGTGCACATATAATACCGCCATACAGTGCTCAAATAATAGTGCCATACAGTGCTCAAATAATACCACCATACAGTGCACATACAATACCGCCATACAGTGCACATACAATACCGCCATACAGTGCTCACATAATACCGCCATACAGTGCACACATAATACCGCCATACAGTGCTCACATAATACCGCCATACAGTGCTCACATAATACCGCCATACAGTGCACACATAATACCACCATACAGTGCACACATAATATCACCATACAGTGCACATATACCACCATACAGTGCTCAAATAATACCACCATACAGTGCTCAAATATTACCACCATACCGTGCTCAAATAATACCACCATACAGTGCTCCAATAATACCACCATACAGTGCTCATATAATACCACCATACAGTGCTCAAATAATACCACCATACAGTGCTCAAATAACACCACCATACAGTGCTCAAATAATACCACCATACAGTGCTCAAATAATACCACCATACAGTGCCCAAATAATACCACCATACAGTGCTCAAATAATACCACCATACAGTGCTCACATAATACCACCATACAGTGCTCATATAATACCACCATACAGTGCCCAAATAATACCACCATACAGTGCCCAAATAATACCACCATACAGTGCTCAAATAACACCACCATACAGTGCTCAAATAATACCACCATACAGTGCTCAAATAATACCAACATACAGTGCTCAAATAATACCAACATACAGTGCTCAAATAATGCCAACATATAGTGCTCAAATAATACCACCATACAGTGCTCAAATAATGCCACCATATAGTGCTCAAATAATACCAACATACAGTGCTCAAATAATACCGCCATACGGTGCTCAAATAATACCAACACACAGTGCTCAAATAATACCAACATACAGTGCTCAAATAATACCACCATACAGTGCTCAAATAATACCACCATACAGTGCTCAAATAATACAACCATACAGTGCTCAAATACCACCATACAGTGCTCAAATAATGCCACCATACAGTGCTCAAATAATACCAACATACAGTGCTCAAATAATACCGCCATACGGTGCTCAAATAATACCAACACACAGTGCCCACATAATACCACCATACAGTGCTCAAATAATACCACCATACAGTGCTCAAATAATACCACCATACAGTGCCCAAATAATACCACCATACAGTGCTCAAATAATACCACCATACAGTGCTCAAATAATACCAACATACAGTGCTCAAATAATACCACAATGCAGTGCTCAAATAATACCAACATACAGTGCTCAAATAATACCGCCATACAGTGCTCAAATAATACCAACATACAGTGCTCAAATAATACCACCATACAGTGCTCAAATAATACCACCATACAGTGCTCAAATAATACCAACATACAGTGCTCAAATAATACCAACATACAGTGCTCAGATAATACCACCATACAGTGCTCAAATAATACCACCATACAGAGCTCAAATAATACCAACATACAGTGCTCACATAATACCAACATACAGTGCTCAGATAATACCACCATACAGAGCTCAAATAATACCACCATACAGTGCTCAAATAATACCACCATAGAGTGCTCAAATAATACCACTATACAGTGCTCATATAATAAAGTGTGTACATAATGTCCCAAATATTATTCCCTGTTCTAAAATACTATTACCATTCAGTGAACAATAACAATAATAATAATAATAATAATAATAAAAAACTCAAACTATATATATATACACACACACACACCAAAACTACATATATTTTAGCAAGCATTGTATATACATATGGTGTGTGTTTTATATATACACAGATGCCGGATTAGAGGAATGATACCGTACAATTTTTCACCTATTACTAGTTGGATTTCCATGATCACAGAGCGACACCTAGTTCCGGCATGAGAACAAATCCCTTTACGTTACAGAATAGAAGTAAAAACGATGTAACAAGAACCGCACTGGGGGCTCAGCGATGACTTACACCTTCAAGATCGCTTCAATTTTCAAAACATGATCCTGCGATCCCTCGCTGCTCTAAATCCCCGACCACCTCGTCCGCCTGATGTCGATTTGACAGCATCAAAGTGAAGATCTGGAAAGTAAAAAAACAAAGATCCCGTCAATCGTGCGACTTAATCATTGAGCAGAGGGCGAGCGCTGGGTGTGGGAGCAAAAGTTTACAGCAAAACCAAACTGACCTCGTTTCCTGTATAGTAAATAAAGACAAGATGGTTGAGGAATAATGTCGTAGAATTAGAAGGCGATGATAGACTCCAAGGAGAGGAGATTATATGGAAGGATGGAAATGGGGAGACGCCAGTGGGAGACGGAGGTGTAATGGCTTCTACATGAGGAGAACGCCTAAAAAAGGTCTAAGAAAATATATGTAGGGCACAAATGGGGGGGGGGGGTGGTAAAAAAAAAAAAATGGAGGTAAGGCGTTAGGTTACCTGCTCCAGGTATCCTCAGAACAATGGACGTTAGATACTAGTGAACAGTCAGCAGAAAATCGAGATGTTCTGCGGAGAGAGAAGATAAATAAGCTGTGAGCAATATCCTAATGTACTAGATAGATAGATAGATAGATAGATAGATAGATAGATCACTGCTGCAGAACCTCTTTGTCAGGAAAATAGTGGAAGAATTCTGTCCACCATTTATTTAATTCATATGTCCTCATTGTTTTCAACAAGAAGTTCTGCAGCAGCTGTATTTTTATATCTATGCTCTTGCTCCATCGTGACGGTCATGCGGTCAGCACATAATGCTATACTTATATTATCTATCGGTGAACGGTAACGGTTTGACATGACAGATCAAAGCAAAAGGATTATGGGAAGAAGAAAGGGAATGATGGGAGCGAGAACAATAGCGTGCACAATAGCGAGAACAATAGCGAGCACAATAGCGAGAACAATAGCGAGCACAATAGCGAGAACAATAGCGAGCACAATAGCAAGAACAATAGTGAGCACAATAGCGAGAACAATAGCGAGAACAATAGCGAGAACAATAGCGAGCACAATAGCGAGAACAATAGCGAGCACAATAGCAAGAACAATAGCGAGCACAATAGCGAGAACAATAGCGAGAACAATAGCGAGCACAATAGCGAGAACAATAGCGAGCACAATAGCGAGAACAATAGCGAGCACAATAGCAAGAACAATAGCGAGCACAATTGCGAGAACAATAGCGAGCACAATAGCAAGAACAATAGCGAGCACAATAGCGAGAACAATAGCGAGCACAATAGCGAGCACAATAGCGAGAACAATAGCGAGCACAATAGCGAGAACAATAGCGAGCACAATAGCGAGAACAATAGCGAGCACAATAGCAAGAACAATAGCGAGCACAATTGCGAGAACAATAGTGAGAACAATAGCGAGAACAATAGTGAGCAGAATAGCGAGAACAATAGCGAGAACAATAGCGAGCACAATACCAAGCACAATAGCGAGAACAATAGCGAGCACAATACCAAGCACAATAGCGAGCACAATACGGAGCACAATAGCGAGAACTTAAGAAACGATCTCTTATTATTTACCATAACATGAAATAAACCATAATAGTGATATAAATATACATTAGTAATAGTGCAGAGTTGTATCAAGTCCTCTGAACCAAAGAGCTGACAATCATGGGATGGCATTAAGCCTATCGTTGGCTGCACTGTGAATGGAGGAGGAGGAGGACTGGAGAACAAATAGTAATTGCTCAGGAACAGAGATCCTAACAGCGTCGTTCCCCCCCCCCCCCCCCATGACGGAGGCCGGTGCCCTCGCTCTTATCTGGGCACAGCTATCAGGAGTCAGAGTCTGAAGAGAGCATCTTGTCTCTGGTCCATGGACTCTTGACTCCCTCTATATACACCCAAGAGAGCTGGAGGCGATCCAAAAATGTCACTTCAGGGAGTGAAGCTCAGTGTAACGAGACATGGAGAGACTGCGGAGCCCGGCAGAGCCCTCGCTCATGATGTGTGTGTGCCAAGCGTGGCATCTTCAGAGAAAGATACTGGGGGCAATTTATTAAGACTGGCGTTTCATACACTCGTCTTAATACAGAGAACAGTTGGAGTAAGAGGCGACACATTTATTTAGAGTCGTGTCCTGTAAACTCTGGGAGAGACGTACAGAAATCCGGACATAAAAGCTTCAGCGTAATCACGAGAAAACAATGTTACGTAAGACAAAAATACAAAAGTGATGCACACCTGCCAACCGCCCCGGATTCAGCGGGACAGTCCCGGATTTTGGGCGCTGTCCCGGGCGGCCAGGGGTATGTCCTGCTGTCAACTGTATCTGCGATACAGTTGAACCCAATGCTGGGGATTCCGCTCCTAGAGGGAGTCCCAATGGCGTGATCTACAGGGGGGTAGCGCTATCTACAGGGGGGTGGCGCTACCTTCAAGGGGGGTGTGGCACTATTTACATGGGCACTATCTGCAGGGGACAATGTGGCACTATATAGGGGCACTATCTACAGGGGACACAGTGGCGCTATCCCCATGGGTACTGTGAGTCGCACTATCTACATGGGCACTATCTACAGGGGACAATGTGGCACTATATAGAGGCACTATCTACAGGGGACAATGTGGCACTATATAGAGGCACTATCTACAGGGGACAATGTGGCACTATATAGAGGCACTATCTACAGGGGACAATGTGGCACTATATAGAGGCACTATCTACAGGGGACAATGTGGCACTATATAGAGTCACTATTATGTTACTACGATATGAAATACAAAACATTATATAGATATTTGGGATTTTTGTTTTTCAAAAAATTCCATCAAAAAGTTTCACATAAAAAATTTTTGTAGATATATTTGTCATTTTGGAAATTTACCAACATGAACTGTGATTAAAGACTAAATCCGTCCATTTAATGACACATAGCGGATATTCCGCTAATTATATGGCTTCCTACAACCCCAAACACTCAGCAGTGTTTAACCTGTCTGTCCACCTTCCCTCACAACTTGGCAAAAAACACCTACAGCAAAATAAAAAAATATTAGGCCGCTCCCTAATCTACAACCGGCAATCTCAACCCAACAAAAGGCCATCAGAAGCCGATGTGATATTTGTATCACATTTGTAGATAGCGGTTTGTGGATATGTGCAGTACTAGGGTCATGGCCTAATAAAAAATAAAAATTTTGAATTTTGGATGCATTTGAAATTTACGTTTTTTAAATTTCACAGGCCTAAACTATCCTTGGTAGGTTTTTGGGAAGGCACAATTTATAGAAAAACACCAATAAATATTGCATTTTATATTGAAATTATATTATTAGAAAATTAGGAATTAATCGTTTAATGATTTAAAATGTATGATAAAATTAAAAACATCAGCTTCCCCCCCCCCCCCACTCTGGATCATTTTCTGTGGGGGCTCCATTTTGCTAAATAATAGTGCCATACAGTGCCCTAGTAATAGCACAATGCATTGCCTAAATAATATTGCCATACAGTACCCTAATAATAGCGCTAAACAGTGCCCTAATAATAGCACCATACAGTGCCCTAATAGCAACATTCATTGCCTAAATAATAGTGTCGTACAGTGCCCTAATAATATACCATTCATTACCTAAATAATAGTACCATATAGTGCCTAATAATAGCGCTAAACAGTGCCCTAATAATAGCACCATACAGTGCCCTAATAATAGAACCATTCATTACCTAAATAATAGTACCATATAGTGCCCTAATAATATACCATTCATTGCCTAAATAATAGTACCATACAGTGCCCTAATAATAGCACCATGCACTGCCTAAATAATATTGCCATACAGTACCCTAATAATAGCACCATACAGTGCCCTAATAGCACCATTCATTGCCTAAATAATAGTGTCGTACAGTGCCCTAATAATATACCATTCATTACCTAAATAATAGTACCATATAGTGCCCTAATAATAGCGCTAAACAGTGCCCTAATAATAGCACCATACAGTGCCCTAATAATAGAACCATTCATTACCTAAATAATAGTACCATATAGTGCCCTAATAATAGCGCTAAACAGTGCCTAAATAATGGTGCTGCACAGTGCCCATGTCCTGGGTTTTCAAGCCAAGCATCAGAGATTGGTAGTTAGACCCTGCTGTGAAACATCCTGAGCAAGGTGGTTCAGGCCCTTAGATGGTGTAGGCCCCGAATATTTGCCCCTTTTTGCTTTGCCTATAACCAGCCCTGCTTTCCCTCACTGGGAGAATATAACCGATGCAAAGCCGCCATGTTCGTGAGGCCTTTTGAGGATTAAAATATCTTACATATAAATACAGCTTACGCACTCAATTCTCAACCTGCTCAGATCACCAATCCACAAAAACACCTTAACCAATGCCATGCTGTGGTGGAGAACCATGCCAGTGCCAATAGTAGACTGTAAGCTCTCCGGGTTAACATCTACAAGGTGTGTACCCGTTACCATTAATTCAGCAAAAACTCCCGATAATTGTCCTGCCAAAAATGTTAACAGTCCGCCGTCACTTTTAGACTCTCAAACATCTGGAGTAAGAATGCTAGAAATATTCTATGTACACTCCCCCGCACAGCATCAAAGTTATACCTGAGCAAGGGTTAAACCCCCAGAAGGCATTGCACTGTTCTTTTCTATGCATCAATTTGTAGAGAACTAAAACATTGCGTGACATAAGGGCTCACATACATAATACAGGTCACTACCACAATGGACAAATAAGAAGGTGCCTCATTTACAGCCTGATTCGGTGTTGGCCAAAGTGGCCAAAGCGACCAATAAAATTGCAAATTAAATTTTTGGATAAAAAAAGCAGCAGCCTGATTGGTTATTGGTAATGCTTCCACTTCTCCTTTACATTAGTTTATACCCCGGTCTCTATTTTCACATGCTTTAGGGCAGGGGTACTATTTTTAGTGAAGGTCCATTTACCTGGGTCTGACGTCAGGTGAAGGTCTGGACTGAGAACTAACAGTAAAGCTATATTCATATGGGTCAAATTTGGCATAGGCAAATCCGACCTGTGGAGCTGCTGCAGAAATCCTAGGTTTATCTGCCCCCTGTAGATAGTGCCACACAATGCCCCTTATAGAGATTGGCACACAGTTTCCCTGCAGATATTGCCAGACATAGTGCCCTGTCTAGATAGTTGCCACGCAGTGCCCCCTGTAGACAATGCCACACAATGCCCCTTTTACATAGTGCCACAATGCCCCCAGTAGATAGTGCCACAGTTCCCCTGTACATCGTGCCACACACCTCTCTTGCACATAGTGCCACAAACCCCCTTGTACATAATGGCACACATCGACCTTGTACATAGTGCCACACACACCCCTTGTAGATAGTGCCACACACCCCCTGTAGAGAGTGCCACACACCCCTTGTAGAGAATGCCATACACACACCCCTTGTAGATAGTGCCACACACCCCTTGTGGATAGTGCCACACACCCCTTGTGGATAGTGCCACACACACCCATTGTAGATAGCGCCACACATACCCCTTGTAGATAGCGCCACACACACCCCTTGTAGATAGCGCCACACACACCCCTTGTGGATAGTGCCACACACACCCCTTGTAGATAGCGCCACACACACCCATTGTAGATAGCGCCACACACACCCCTTGTAGATAGCGCCACACACACCCATTGTAGATAGCGCCACACACACCCATTGTAGATAGCGCCACACACAGCCCTTGTAGATAGCGCCACACACAACCCTTGTAGATAGCGCCACACACAACCCTTGTAGATAGCGCCACACACACCCCTTGTAGATAGCGCCACACACACCCCTTGTAGATAGCGCCACACACACCCCTTGTAGATAGCGCCACACACACCCCTTGTAGATAGAGCCACACACACCCATTGTAGATAGAGCCACACACACCCATTGTAGATAGAGCCACACACACCCATTGCAGATAGAGCCACACACACCCATTGTAGATAGCGCCACACACAGCCCTTGTAGATAGCGCCACACACCCCCCTTGTAGATAGCGCCAAACACAACCCTTGTAGATAGCGCCACACACACCCCTTCTAGATAGCGCCACACACACCCCTTGTAGATAGCGCCAGACACACCCCTTGTAGATAGCGCCACACACACCCCTTGTAGATAGCGCCACACACACCCCTTGTGGCTAGTGCCACACAAACTAGAGGATGCAAATACAATCGAACGTGATAGCGAACTGGGGCACTGGTTAAAATATCGGGGCTTCCGCCCCAGATGCCTTATGCTAGTGTTGCCACTGGACCAAACATCTGGCGTCTACTGCCCCGGTTCAAACTGCGATCCGCCAGGTGAGACCCTCTGCTTTAGGTATTTCCTTTTAAAAATCAAACACAATGTTTATACTGATTTATATATAGGTGGCGCTGTTTCATTGACAATTTACAGGATCACATTCAAATGTCCTCTATGAAAGAAATACAAAAATGGAGCTTGAAATATAAAAAAAACTTTTAATGAATGTTACAGAGGTTCATTTACGTTACGATAAGTGATGGTGGGGGGAAAACGTAACAGATAGAAGATCTCTACATGTGGAATCAATGAGCTGTGCTGTAATGTGCAGAAAATCTAGATGTGAAACCTGAAGTCAAGCACGAAGGACGACAGAATGACTTCACTGCAAAAATATCAAGGAGGAAACGGCATCAATAACACACAACTACTTACTCCAAGATCTAAAACTGATAAAGTAATACACTACTACTCCACTAACTGCACTTCCTCCATCTCCATGCTGCCATTTCCTTCCAAACGTAAATGCCATTAAGTCATGTGTGCAGTACAGAGATATCAAAGTGCCCATAAATGTGCCAAGAATGTTTAGACACTGTCGAAAAATTTCACATCTACGGGGCAATATAATAGTGGTTATATTCTTGTATATAGGAGAAGTATTATAGTAGTTATATTCTTGTATATAGGGGGCAGTAATATAGTGGTTATATTCTTGTATATAGGGGGCAGTATTATAGTAGTTATATTCTTGTATATAGGAGAAGTATTATACGGTAGTAGTTATATTCTTGTATATAGGAGCAGTATTATAGTAGTTATATTCTTGTATATAGAGGCAGTATTATAGTAGTTATATTCTTGTATATAGGGGGCAGTAATATAGTGGTTATATTCTTGTATATAGGGGGCAGTATTATAGTAGTTATATTCTTGTATATAGGAGCAGTATTATAGTAGTTATATTCTTGTATATAGGGAGCAGTATTATAGCAGTTATATTCTTGCATATAGGAGCAGTATTATAGTAGTTATATTCTTGTATATAGGAGCAGTATTATAGTAGTTATATTCTTGTATATAGGGGGCAGTATTATAGTAGTTATATTCTTGTATATAGGGAACAGTATTATAGTAGTTATATTCTTGTGTATAGGAGCAGTATTATAGTAGTTATATTCTTGTATATAGGGGGCAGTATTATAGTAGTTATATTATTGTATATAGGGAACAGTATTATAGTAGTTATATTCTTGTGTATAGGAGCAGTATTATAGTAGTTATATTCTTGTATATAGGAGAAGTATTATAGTAGTTATATTCTTGTATATAGGGGGCAGTAATATAGTTGTTATATTCTTGTATATAGGGGGCAGTATTATAGTAGTTATATTCTTGTATATAGGAGCAGTATTATAGTAGTTATATTCTTGTATATAGGGAGCAGTATTATAGT